>NW_012028552.1:9070-10003 GCF_000956235.1 Wasmannia auropunctata | reverse complement strand
TCAGGGCGCCTGACTTCCTCGTGTTCCTCCCGAAGAGGGTCAGGGCGCCTGACTTCTTCACGTTCCTTGCGAAGAGAGTCAGGGCGCCTGACTTCCTCGCGTTCCTTGAGAAGAAGGTCAGGGCGCCTGACTTCTTCACATCTCCTGCACCCAGCGAAGAGGGCCAGGGCGCATGGCTTCTTCGCCTCCCGCCCGGTCAGGGCATCCATTGGCACCAACATCGTGCGCATAGAGAAGGCCAGGACGCCTGGCTTCTCCTCTTTGTCGGGCCAGGGCGCCTGGCCGACATAGACCAGCTATCTCGCTGCGCTTAAGTGCCACACGGCAACCGACCATCGAGGACATCCGCGTCCGCTCCACCGTTACCGACCGCACCGTACGGAGCACCGGATCTACCACCGACTGGTCCCGCCGACTTACCGACCGTCTCTCTGAACCTCGGTAAAACAACGCTAACACGCGTTGGTCGTCTCACGGTTTCTTGCCTACCTGGCCCGACGAGCATATCCGAGCGCAAGAAAAGCGAACCGTCACAAATTTCCAAAAGATTTAACACGAAATTGCTCCCGACTCGGGGCCCCACGCCCTTCTGCCGAACTCGCCCCGCCAAGTTCGACTACTCCAAGTTTCCCTTCCCCTTGATTGACAGAGAAGGGCATTCCGCGCGGAAATGTCCCACTGCCCCACATTGCCAACATTCTTTTTGAACGCGTCCGAATTTAGGTTTAAAATTGTCTCTTTTCTTAGACTTTTCAAAATTTTCTTTTAACAAACTTTCTTTTTCCCCGAATTTAGGCATTTTTTTATAATTTTCTTGTTTTCGCGAAAAACTATTTTCCTGTATCGTTTTTATTGCCATAGCTCTTTCAATGGCTGCTCTCAGAGACGTCAATCCCTCCAACTGCAGTGTTCGCTTAATGAAACCGTCCGACA
>NW_012028552.1:8028-8784 GCF_000956235.1 Wasmannia auropunctata | reverse complement strand
AGTTTTAATCGTGACTCGAGCTCGGAATATTGCAAATCCTCGTAGTCTACGACTCCATCTAAAATTGCTCGCGCCTTTCCCCTTAAACTCGATGCCAACGCTACAACTTTCGCGGAATCGTCCCACTTATTAGCTCGCGCGATCAACTCAAATTGAGCAAGGAATTCACGCAAAGGAGAACTCCCGTCATAAGTATCGGGCTTTAACTTATAACCGAGTCTGTTGGGCAAATCGGCGCGACCCCCCGTCGAATTTAGAATTGACTCGCCTGATGTTTGACGCAGTTGCTCCTCCAACCGTTGAAGCGACTCTTCCCGTTGTCCAAGGAGCGAAAGGATCTCCTGCTCTCGTCGCCGCTGTTGTTCGCGCTCCTCTCTCATTTGTCGCAATTCCTCCATTGCAGTACGAAGAAGCGATTCTGAATCCGGCGTCGCTGCTTCCGACGAACGTTCGACGTCCGAAGATGCTCGTTCGGCGTCCCCCGAGGATCGTGTGCACACTTTTCTGCGCGGAGTATTCAACAATGCCATGGCTCGCAGCGTCTAATCTCACACTTTAAAGAAGGGCACGTCGTGCTCGTTCGATCTGCTCGTCCGTTCGATCCCGGACGAGCCCCCAAAATGTTACGCTCGCGGACGTTAGTACGCGCACTCCGACTTGTCACACGAGACACGCGTCCGTAAGGAAACGCAACACACGTTCGTTTTATAATAAGGAACTTTAATGAGAACACAACTTTACAATAAGAACAGAATA
>NW_012028552.1:2784-3275 GCF_000956235.1 Wasmannia auropunctata | reverse complement strand
TATCCCCTGTGTGCCTTGTCGACTCAGTTTGGCTTCTGTCGGGTCCGGAGGTAAACCTGGCCGATCGACGCTTCCCGGCAAGCGCCCTTAATATTACGTCGATTCGCGTGCCCGCACGTCTATTTGGCCACCCGAGTGCCCCCGTGCACCCCCGTCGTCCGTTCGCCTCGATAGCGGAGAATTTTTGGCGCCGGAGGTAAACGCGGCGAAAGCAACACGCCGCGCGAGACTTAGAAAATTTTCGGATCGGGTCCGGAGGTAAACCTGGCCGATCGACGCTTCGCTTCCCCGCTGGCGCCATTAATATTACGTCGATTTCCGTGCCCTCACGTCTATTCGGCCACCCGAGTGCCCTCGTGACCCCGCCGTCTGTTCGCCACGATAGCATAGAATTTTCGGCGCCGGAGTTAAACGCGGCGAAAGCAACACTCCGCGCGAAAGCAACACGCCGCGCGGGACTTAGAAAATTTCGAGTCGGGTCCGGAAGTAAA
>NW_012028552.1:0-987 GCF_000956235.1 Wasmannia auropunctata | reverse complement strand
CGTTCAGCTCTGTACTTTTCAGCCTTTGTGATTTATTATTTTATTAATTATATATGTTATGTGATTTCTACTAAAATCAAAATAGATAAGTGAAAAGTTATGCACATTAAAGTTTTTTTTGGTAAAAAAGTACAAACTGTCATTTCTGTATATACAAGCAATGAAACGGTAGATTTCAGATCACTTACTTTTCTTTTATATGGAATCAGATTTTAATTAATATTATGTTGCGCACAACGTATTACGCGAATGTTCGAATAAATGTTGAGTTCATATAATAGTATGTTTATTTAAGAGGATGCTGAAAGGTCGGGAATTACCGACATTTGCATTCTAATGAATAACTCCGAAACGACTGAACGGATTTAAAAACGCTTTTACAGGATTAAAATGGACATAAAATGTAAGCGCGCTAGGTATATATGAGTAGTTAAAACGGAAAAAAATTAAAAAATTACCTTTTTTGGAGTACGTAACCTATCACCTGACGTAAACTTTTCATAAGTACAAATGTTCTGCAGCTCATATGTACATCAAAAGTACCTAGCGCGCATCGGATTATTTGCACGAATAATACAAGACCTTTTGAGCTACGATTAGAAGCGTAGAAAAAAAGTTATACATTAGAATGCAATTTGTGGTAATTTTAACACTTAGCTAAGCACACAACGATTAGCAGAGCAGTAAATGTGTCTAGCTATAGGTGGTCGATCTTACGAGAGATGGCGTTGCAGAAGAAAGAGCGCGTCGGTAAACTCGCACACAGAGACGTTTCGATTATTCATGTGACACGCCTCGGCACGCCGAGCAAGCGAGAGAATCTGTCTTTCTCGCTCCGCTCTCTTTCCTTGTTTGATTGATGCAATCGAGACTCTATACTCTATGTTTTGTCGGAGTGAATGTGACAAGGAGATAATACCATCCCAAACTTAGCTGAATTTATAATATGTGATAATATATCCTTCGTATCAATGCACTATAGTAACA
>NW_012028551.1:20829-25710 GCF_000956235.1 Wasmannia auropunctata | reverse complement strand
TAGCAATCTTTTTACATATTATGCACAATAGAAAGTATTAGTTAACATATAATAAATTATATAAAATACTCACTGTATTTGTTGAAAATCTAAAGAGTCAAATAAATTTGAGATGCTAACTCTTGTACGGGCATTTTCAATACATGACCTGTGTAAAATTTAATACTGAATTAATTAGTTCGGAATTTCTCCGAATTAACTTCAAAAAAATTTAAACTCTTTTTCTGCTTCACGAAATTCCCTTGTGAGCTAATTTAGATAATGTAGAAAACAAAATAATAATGTCACATTTTCTTTGCCATCAAAAAATGAACGTCAAAAAATGTGACATAAACATTATCATTCCATTTTCTACATTATCTGCATTAGCTCACAAGGGAACCTCGTGAAGGAGAAAAAGGATTGTGAAATTAATTCGGAGAAATTCCTAACTGTCATTTTGCGTCACGTCAGCATTCCGTTAAAAATTATTTTATTAATAAATATTAAGACTTATAGTTATATACCTTGTTACGTCCGGTTTTTTTTTCTCCTCCGTTATCGGAGGGGAGTCGAACGTATTTGGTCAGGCGGCCTCCTGTCGGACCGCTAACAAGCCGCAAAAGAAGGCGGCTAAGCGACGCGATAATATCACATCCGGTGGTCCGCGGGAAGGGTCCACCGGGAGGAGAGTGCCCGAAGACACGTCTTCGAGAGAGCACCTGTGGGTGGTCTCTACGAAGTCCTTGAAATCCGTCAGGGTCTCCGACAGAGATCGCAATCAGCGGCCCGGCGGTGCGCGAATAACCGTGTCTTGCAGCAGGCGCACGTAGCCCTCGACTCGAAGACGGTGTAGTCCACCGAGCACGAGTGGCGCACGGCGAACCATGATGCGTCGTCCTTCTGTTCCGTTCGACACCTTAAGCAAAGCCTCGTTGTCCCAGTTTCGTCTACGTACTCATAGATGGTCAGGCACGCGGCCCGACCTATCCACCTCGACAGGGCAATAGCAGGATGTACCCTCCGGCGCCTCCTTATTGTGCGACACATGAGGCCGGCACCTGAAAGAGCGGAGGAGGTCTCGTGTGAGAGTGAGAGGGAGAGAGATTTGAGAATTATCAGTTTATTAAGTCAGATCAACTATTTCGACAGGGCCGGTCGCGGATGGCCTCGGACGGCGCGCGTACACCCTCAGAGGGGCAAGCCTCGTCCGCTTTCGCGACGGAGCTTGAGCGGTCGGAGCGACCACGGCGATAGGTCGCGGCGCGGGTTCCTTACGCGCTGGTTTGACCGGGGATTTCTTATTGACCGGCCGACGAGGATGGGGGACCCGGGTCTTCTTGGGAGGAGCGTTCCTCGGAATGGGAATTATCCGGCGCTCCGGAGGGAAACTCCGGAGAGACTACCTCGTCCGAAAGGATGATTGCCCTATTGCCCGGCGATCTCGATGTGCTGGTGCGGACGTCGTCGAACACCCGCGGATCAAATTGACGGGGTTTAAAGAGCTCCCTTGCGAGCTTCCTCATTAGGGCTGCTCGGCCCGCCCTTTTGCCCCGGTGTCCCATTTCTCAAGTCCTGTTCGTAAACCCGTGGTTAATCCGGTCGCCTTCATGTTGGACGTAGGCGCGTTACAATGATGAAGGTGTTTGGTGTTCCGAGGTGCGAACCCTCAGAGTGTATCCGCGACTGACGATGGTGCGTGTGTTTTCAGTTGATAAAAGAGATTCGAGAGTAGGAGTCGCTCGATGTAAGAGAGTGCGCACCCCAAAGAAGGTAATATAATGGAAGATGGGAGTCGCTCGATGTAAGCGAGCGCGCACCCCAAAGAAGATAGTATAATGGAAGGTGGGAGTCGCTCGATGTAAGCGAGCGCGCACCCCAAAAAAGGTAGTATAATGGGAGATAGGAGTCGCTCGATGTAAGCGAGCGCGCACCCCAAAGAAGGTATGGAAAGAAGACTACCTAGTGCAATTCCGAACACACACACGCGCTGATATCGCGAATACACTCATTATAGAGAAAGAGAAAAAAAAAGAAAATAGAGAAGAAATATATTTCACCTTTTATTGATCGGTGTACAAAACTCTCTCTATTCGCTACCTCGGAGACCACTGCGCCGAAAACACCCTGCAATACACACGGTTTAGCGACACCCGACTTTCGAAAACCTTATTTAGATGAACTGAAGAGTTACCCGTTTTAACTCTGCCCCCTTTGCACAGAACCACTTATTCTTATACAGACTGGTATTCTTACACAGACTAAACGTCTCGGTTTTCGAAAATCGAATGACGACCGGGCTCCAAAATCGTCTGAATATATACCCCTGATTTGATGGTGGAGAGGGTATTTTCGTCGCCCGTCTCCGAGAATTCATTCCGCACAAACATTCGCGGAATATTACAATAGTTATTATTCGCACATTGTATTTAATAGAAACAAGAAGAATAATTGGAATTAAAAGTCTGAATTAATAGAGAATAAAGGGACTTGTTTGTCAGCGGTCACGCGCGTCCCGAATGGCTCGAGCGCGCGCCCCCGTGGCTGCCGTGCATTCCATCAGGTGCGCCTTCACTCGAGCAGTCGCGAACGGCGTGCCACTAACGAAGTGAGATAATTACACAAAATATTTTGATTTAATGCACGCCGGATGTAGCAACCTCTTAAAGTTATGTGTAATGCAACGGTCGTATAAGCTTAAAAAAAATTCTTCTTAAATATAACTATTACAATAACAAAAAAAGTAAATATATATAACTATTACAGTAACAAAAAAAATTATGTGTGATACATGTATGAATTAAATTGGGCAAAATAAATCAGTCGTCAAACTACCCTAGTCAAACAAAAAACGTACGTCCTCTAAAATAGTTCTATCAAGTTTGTCACTAGCGCCTATTGTTACTCAATATGTAATTTAATATTTCTAACTTAAATTTTTGCAACTTATCAATTCGCACTTCAATTGTCTCGACGCAAATGGATCTGAAATAAAAACGTAAAGATATTGAAATATAAATGAAAAATATACGCGCGTAAAACCAAGCACATTATAACTTACTTGTAAACATAAACAGTTTTCCGTTGTCCAATTCGATGGATTCTATTGAGGATTTGCGCTTCTAATTGTGGATTCCAATTACTGTTGAATATCAACAGATGATTAGCACCCGTCAAATTTAATCCATCTATGCCTGCTCCAAGCGACATAGGATTCACAATAGGATTCTCGATCCGGAATTTTTATCGTTATACCACTTTATTATATGCTAGAAGAAAAATAAGCATTAATTTCTTTAATTTAATAAAATACAACAAAAATTACGTAATATTGATATAATATGCGTATATTTTCCGCAGGTTCATGTTCAATCCACACACATTTAACACAATTAATGTGGTTTAATTGAACTTGAAAGTTATTCAGAACATCTATTACTATTTCATGTTGTAACAATATATTTTGATTTCATGATAAAGGATGTGGTTCCTCATCAAATAAATTTCATTGGAAATATTAAATTCTTTTTGGAAACAATTTCTATGTTTGCATATGACATTAACTACGGCATCATTTCGTATATTAAAATGGTTCTTTAAATTTCCATTTCACTATGGTCTAGCGATGTTAACTTATAGGTATTATGATTTTTAAGTGATTTATTACTGTTTGTAATTTAACATTAATGGGAAAAAGTTGACTACATTTGAGACATTTCTTCCAAATTAGCATTTGATGGTTTTCATCTCGTAGTGTTGTTAAGTATTTGTACACCCATTGTTTAGGCGACATTTTTGCACTTTGAAGCCAAATATTTAAATATCTACAACAAAATGAGAAAAGAATTCGTGATAAACTCAAACAACCTCGCATAGTGATTGTTACGTCCGGGATCGTTCGCTTGTGCGTACCGGACGTGTGGTTTACTCAGTCTCCGTTAAGATCGCGTGTATCCCGCAGGAAAAAGCGGCTAAACGCGGAGATAGTATTAAATCCGGTGGCCCGTGCTGTGGGTCCACCGGAATGAGAGTACCTGGGGGCACGTCTTTACGAGAGCGTCCGTGGGACATCTCGACGAAATTCTTGAAATCGTTCAGGGTGACCTAACAAAGGTTGCAATCGGCGGCCCGACGGTGCGAGAAAAGTGGCGCCCTACAAGATGTGCACGTTGCCCTCGACTCGTAGACCGTATAATCCACGGAGCATGAATACCGTACGGCGAATCGCATTTCGTCGCCTCCCTGAGCACGCCGAGCCGAGCAACACTTCGGGCACAATCTTATCGCCCCGGCGTCGTCGGTGTACCCGAAAAAGGTTAGGCACGCGGCCTAACCTATCTAATTCAGCAGGGCTACAGCTGGATGTAATTTCGGACCGCGTTTTTTCTCAATACGGCACATGAAGCCGGTACCTGAAAGAGTCCGGAATTCGTCCGTGAGAGAGAGGGAGAGAAAAAGAAAAAAAGATAATTCCAAGAATCATTTTTATTGCGTTAAATCTATTGTTTCAATATGGGCAGTCGCAAATGCCCTCGGACGGCGTGCGTATATCCGCATAGAAGTAGGTCGCGTTTGCTTCCGCAGCGTGGGTTGAGGGGTAGGGACCACCGCTATTGGTCGTGTTGCGGGTTTCCTTGGCCGATTAATCGTGAGGCGACTTGTTGGTCGGTCGGAGAGGGTGCGCGATTCGAATCTTTGCGGGTAGAGTTGCCCTGGAAGTCCAGGCTAGCCAGCGTTCCGGAAGGAATGTTTTGTCCGCAAGAATCGACGATTTCTTTGTCAGCGGTCGGGGGGGATCAACGGGAGGAGAATAAAAAACGCGGAAGTCAAACTGGCGTATACAGTTCCTTTGTTATTTTTCTCAGCTGAATTGACCACTGTGAAGTTGGCCCCACTTTTTTA
>NW_012028551.1:13028-20809 GCF_000956235.1 Wasmannia auropunctata | reverse complement strand
CTTTAATGGCTAGAACTATTTGTTCAATCTATCTAGAACTGTAGAGCTATTGAAAATAAACTTAGAACTCTTAATATTTAATGAGTTTTCATAAAATGATGTGTTAAAAAAATAATCAGAGTTCCGGTTGCCCCCCGAAGAGTTCTAGAGTTCTATATCGATTTTAGAAAGAGTTCCGTTGATTAAAGCGATGAAAACACCATTTGAAGACATGGGGGGGCCAACTTCACATTTCTGTAACTTTAAAAGGCCATAACTCTTTTGTTTTTCATTTTAGCGATTTTGATCATAAGGGTTATTGATAGAACTCTTTAGGGGGCTATCAGAACTCTCAAGAAATTGTCGGAATTCCAAAAAAAATTTTTGAAAATTTTTGAGTCCATATTAAAAGAAAAATTTTTTTGAAAATTCAGCAATTTCTTAAAAGTTCTGGCAACCCCTCGAAGAGTTCTAATGATTATCCTTAATTATCGACTATGAGAAATCGAAAACAAAAAAGTTCTAGCGCTTTGAAGGTACGGCTTTCGAAATTTTTTAAGTCCATGGAACTAAAAAATTTTTTTAAGAAATCCGGCGTTCTGCCACGAGTTCTGGCAGCCCCCCGAAGAGTTCTAACGATTATCCTTAATAAACGACTCTGAGAAATGGAAAACAAAAAAGTTCTAGCGCGTCCGAAATTTTGAATCTTTGGAGCGTTAGCACTCTTTAGTTTTCGATTACTCAGCCTTAATTATTTAGGATATTTATTAAAATTCTTCGGGGGGCTGCCAGAACTCGTGTCACAAAGCTGGATTTTTTAACAATATTTTTCAGCCCTGTGGACTTAGAAAATTTTTTTCGTACGTAGAATTTTGCATAAGTTCTTAAAATGTTAAGTCTTGAGTTTAAAATTTACACCAAGAGACGTATCTTGGGAATTTGTATTTGATACTAAAAGTTGTAAAATATTATTCTGCATCATATTTTTTTGCTTTTTTTAAGTTTTAATTTTTTTTAATTTTTTTTAATTTCGCAATATTTTGAGCTGCTATAAAGCCTATTTAATGACTGTCGTTTTATTTAGAAATTTGTAATTGTTTCGACATTTATATTTAAATAAAAAAATTCATATTGAAAGAAATGCCTCGAAGGTGTGCTTAGATACGAAAGATTCTTAAAATTTAATATTATTTTTTTGTTGCTTATTTTTTGTATTAAAAAAATTTTTTTTAAATATGCTTTATTTTCTATTTTATTTTGGAAGAACTCAAACTGTTATAAAAACTTGTTTTAATCGCAATCGTTTGCAATTAGAAATTTTTTATCATTTTAAACTTTACTAACAATAAGATGCATCCGCGTACACACATGTATGTATAAATATGTGTGTGTGTATCGCGTGCGCGATACATAACGTATGTACATACGTAAATGATATCATTCTGAAAAAGATACCTTGAAGGTATCTGTCGGATATGAAAGATTCTTGATGCTTATTTATTTTTTGTTTTTTATTTTTTTTTTTGTTTTTTTATTTTGTATATCTATTTTGTTATGTTATTAATATTATCTAATTTTTACTTACTTTTTGTTTTTAATTTTTTGTGTTTTTTATTAAAATTTTTAGAAATTTTTTTGTTATTTTTTTAATCTGAAGCTGTTTTAAGATCTATTCAATTATTGTCATGTACTAACTGTCGTTTGTTAAAATGTAAAAATTTTTAATTGCTTTAAATTTTATAACCGCATATATCTATGTGTTGTTTTACATAAAGTATATACATGCGGGGATTTTTCTTCATTTGAATTGGCGATAGATCGTTTTTTAGCCATATCGTCATATTTGTATCAGTTCAGTCCAGTACATGCGAATGCGATGTAATGTCCATTGCTGAAACCACAGCCATATTTAATGTACAAAACAATACCTGCCAAAGAATAATTGTTACTGTTAACCGTAACAATCTTAGTGACTTCGTTTAAAAAGTAAGTATATTGTTGTATATTTTGTGACTGTATATAGTTAGGATCGCTTAAGATACTAGTATCAATAATTAAATGCGATCCATATGATATCGTGCGATTTACTACATTTTTGCAAACATTGCATGTTGTAATTTTTTTGCAATGACGTCATCATCAATCGCTTGTTGCATATTATTTCAGCCATTTTTTTAAATTTCATCCACGTTTATATGACATGTCGGCGATGTTCTTTTGTACTTATGACCGCAGGTGTCACAATCATATAAAGTCGTGCAACTAGGTATATTTTGAAACAAATATTCTGCAAGGTGTGCAGCATTGTAATTAGCGTTCAACGAAAAAATAGTACGAGTGCAAAGAGTTTTTTCAAATATTGGTATATTGCACAGGATTCATGCTCGTGTGCCATAATCTTTCGCAGTGATTCTATCACGTGATAAAATGTCTATTATAAATTTTATAATATCATTAGACGTTATTAACGCAATCATGTTTGTTTTATATATGCTGCGCATACCGGTGCCATTTGCGACAATTTGGAAAATTGAGTTAAATGCACATGTTTCTCGTACAACAACATGTTCTTTACCAACTACCGCTGCATTGCATAAGCTGCCATTTTTTAAAAGTGGAATACCTATATATTTATTCGTTTCAATGAAATCCCAATCCGCACATGGCGTTAAATAATTTGGTTTGGATCGTTTCGTAGGACAATTATTTATAGGCGATTCTGTTTTTATTTTGCACCGCCAGTTTTCAACCTCATTCAAAGAATCTTGCTCAGTCTTTTCGATTTTCATATTTTCTTCCACTTCTAAATTAATTTCATCGAGGTTTCTATGCATGCGTTTCATTGGACTCGAAATATTGCTTGAAATATCGCTCATCTTTTCATTTGATTTACCAGATGCTAATTTTAATTTTCCATCGAGATATTCAATGTGACGAAGAATGAATTTGTCAACTCGCATTGGTAACTGATTTTTTAATGCTCTGGTCTTTAAATTCAGCTGTGTGTTCTGCAAATTCAGCTTCAACATAAGATGATGAAGCAATTATCAAGCTGTGTTTATAGTACGGCCTCATTATTCCTGACCATAAAGGTAAGAAAGATAAAAGATCTTTTATTTTGTTTGCAGCTTCAATATTGTAGAATGTATTTACAACGGTACCATTTGTTGATGTGCAAGCAATTTCTTGAGCTTCAAGAAATATATTATCAGCCCAAGTTGTCCAGCCTTCTGCAACGATTTTGTCGTAATCATCGCAATCATAATCATCATTTTCTTCTGGATCATCAATTGTTACACCTTTGATGATATTATTTACATTTCTTAAGTGTATTTCTGATTGCATTAGCGTTTCGTTTTCTTCGTTCGAGCCTGTTTCCTCGCTTAGTACCACTATTAATATCGATTTTATAAAATCGCATGTCTCAGTAAAGTTATATCTGATATATCTACATTACATTTGATATATCTACGTTACATTTGATATATCTACGTTACATTTGATATATCTGTCCTAAGGACCTAATAAAAAATTGCCTTACTTTATGTACCTTTCCTCTGAGACATTTCCATTTAGCAATCATAGCTATGAAATGGCTAACGTCCAATCTAATATAACATGATAAAACATTATCAAGAGAATTATTATTGACTACATTGTAACAAATTTGCAGACAATTAGACAAATCGATGCATTTTGCAAATATACGTGCAATTGCGATTAAAAGTGCTTTGCTAAAGTCTGTTACAACAGTGCGAGGTGTTGAAGCACCATCTCTGACAATTTCGGATAAAAAGTAGCTTATTATCGATGCATCTTGCTTTGTAGATATCATTTGAAAGCTAGGAAAGTTGCCAAGATTAGAAATGCACATTAATTCGTACAAAAATACATGTGACTATAGTTCGCCATTGGGGAGGCGTAATTTCTTTTCTATACTTCCGGTAGCGTCTAGAGCTTCAAAGCAATTGACGTCTTGTTGATGAGCTTTTTTTATACATAACTAATTGCTCTCGACTCCAATACATGCAATAAAATGGGTCCATTCCTGTATTATGTACAGTCGAATGAAATTTCATGTATTTAGCAATCTGTATATTTTTTATGAGATCCTTGTCATTATGCAACTCTAGACGCTTCTCCGATTCCATTTGCTTAGCCTTTCGTAAAACCGTTGCATCGTATAAAATCGGTGGAACGTTATTAATTACACCAAACGTCATTAATCTAGTAGCTTCTTCATTGCGCCAATCATTGGCAGTTTTATTTCCATCTAATAATTCACTCGCAATTTTCTCACGTAGTGATTCCTTTAATTGCCTCTTTTTTTTATGTATAATACCTTATACTTTAAAGGCTTGTATCATTTTTATGTAGAAATGAATGCGCATATTTAAATCTTATGTATAATGTATAATACTAATGCGTGAATATTTTTAAAAGAGATCACTTGAAATCTAAACGGTACGATATATGCGCGAAACAATCCGTCGAATGAAATTTATTCGTGTGACCGAGAATCCATATAAAAATATTTTATCTACTCTATCAATTTCTTTTTCTTTTTTCTTCTTCCTTAAATTCAAGTGAGTTTTCCAATTCCATTTGAATTATTTATCGAATTCCCTTGATCATTTATTGTCTGCTGTTCTATATGGAGGATTGTCCTTGTAGGAATTCTCAGAATGCATTTTAGAATTGTCATTTTCAGTTTGATAAGATAACGATCGAAGTAAGAAATTCCATTATTTTTTTCTTAATCATGAGTAGAAACCACACCATTTTCAATTGCAACGCAGTGATTCTACGAGACAACTTATTTATTATTTTACAACTATATCTTTTTGGAGACAACTTATACATATAATGTTGTAATCTATTAAATAATCAATTAATCTAATTAAATTTATCGGATTGTAGATATGTGTAATCCAATTTATTTAATTCTTAGAATCACTGCATCACAACTGAGAAAGTTTCTTTTCTTCAAATGCATTTATAGCATAATTTGTTACGTTCATCAATTAGAAAAGGCTGAGTCGAAAACGTGTGAAAGAGATAACGGATTGATTATCATTATGCACAATAAGTTGATCAAGATAATAGATGTGTTATATATGGAGCTTACACCTTAGCATAATTGAAAATGCATGTGTAAATGCGATCGAATAAAATTCGCATTTCTGCTGAATATATACCATATCTTATTTAGAGTGTTCCTAATTTCGACATATTATATTCTCTAATATTGTGCGAATTTAATCTGTTCTTATCAGTACGGAGAGAGTAGAATAGAATGAATAGGTAAAAATCTAATAAAATCACTGAAATAGAATTTGGTAAAATTTAGTCGAACATTTTAGGAACATCTTGTATCGTAACAGAGCATAACATCTGGATGAAATTCATGTACAAAAATATAAAATTACAAACACATTTAAGTTGTATTAAAATGTACTAGAAGTTAACATAATGTAATACAAATATTATACACATTACAAAATTGTTCTAAAGAAAATTTTGGTCGGAATAAATAAAAGATTGTTATATTATAGATTTTAGACATACTTTACAGAGTTCTGTCGAATTTTCAATATCCTCAATACGTAGATTTATCCCATTCGAGATTTTAATTAATTTTTTCATGTTATCTGGTCCCAGATGCCCCAGTTTCCCATGTCAAAAGGTTGCGTCTGCTGTCTTGTTGTCTGCCAAGAGTGTTTTCGATGCGTTTTCTTTCTGTAACGTAATTTCATATAATCCATCCTTGTTTTTAGTCCCTTTTAATTGTAATTCGTTATTTTTCTTGATCAACATCTTCGGAAATACTACTTCTCCACCTTATTCGGTTATTGCATGGACTGAAATTAAATTTGTCGTTAATTTGGAACGTACATTACATCTTTCAGTATTCACTCTTGCAGTTCGACAACGCCAAATTTATGTCCACGCATTGATTCGTTGTTTTTGGCTATTCCAACCCTTGTGTCCTTTTGTTCGAGGCTCCTTATCAAGGTCTCATCGTTCGTCATGGGAGATGCATCTTGTGAGTCTATGTTCCATCGTGTGCAATTTATGTTTTCCTTTACGAGAAAAAATACTTTGTCTTCCCTTCCTTTACGTTCCTTTTTCCGAAAATAACAATCTTTATCTTCATGATTATTCTTTTTACATATTGTGCATCCATTACCTTTTGCTGGACAATTCGATGAATAATGAGCAGGTTTATTGCAAGAAAAACATTTCTTCATTTTTGATCTGCAATCTTTGCTCGTATGGCTTACCTTATTACATCTGTCACATTTCTTTTCTTGAGCTTTGAATGCCACTGGCGTCTCCTTATCTGCATTTCCTTGAGCTTCTTTTTGTAGAAGCCTTGTGGTTAAATTTTCCAACGTTTTTTAATCCGCAGTTGCTAAATCCCATGCAGTTCTAAAATGCTTATAAGAATCAAGTAGCATGGATAGAATTTTAGATATCACCATACTTTCTGTCTTCCTTTAACGATTTTAGTTTGTGTGCTACATTTTGCAGTTTAGAAATTTGAGTCGCTATGTCTATATTTTTATTTAATGTGCAATTGAAAAATTCTTATAGCAAATTGCATTTTTGTTGTTCAGAATCTCTTTGGTAAATGTTTTGTAATTTGGATCACATTTCTTGCGCATTTGTTTCGTAATTTATAATATGCATTAACGGTCCTTGATCTATTGTTGTAACAATTACCTTCTGAGTATGAGCATCCTTTTCTTCCATTTGGCCGTACGCTGCATCGTAGTTGTTACCTCCGTGGCGGTCTTGTAGATATCATGCGATTTGAGCATGACTGTTATTTTGAATTTCCATACTTGGTAGTTCTCCATGTCCTTTAGTTTGTCGATCAATCAGAGCTCTTCATTAGTGACCTTTGCCATCTTTCCGTCACGTTATTGTACGTGATCAGAGTTTTTGCAGTAATATCCTTCCAGTCCAAAAGAAGACACCTCCTTTTTAATTTTAATTTTAACACTTTTACCATGTTCCACTTTTAATATTCCGGAGCTGGGCCCACAACCTGTTGGGATTTATTAGGCGAGGTGATGGCGGGAGCACGTGAACGTGAGTACTGAATATCATTGTATATGTATTCTCTAATCCAATGTTTTATTCAATAAACATGAACAAATTGAGTTATCGCAAATACAGTGATAAAAGAAAATAATCAAAATTAAAGGAGGCGAATCCTCTTGTGATTGAGCATGAAATATGTACATTTAACCCGTACATATAACGATTGGAGGTGAGTTTATCACACGGTTCTCGATTAGCGACTGTCTCTCGAATATCTTTGTACAATGAGTAAAAACTACGGTTGCGTGCGCATCTAATCACAAGTCCGTGTCATCACTAACGGAAGTCCGCGTCTTTCAAAAATTAAATTATTTTATTGTTTTATCCAACAATATCAACTGTCGAATACTATTTGGTAACACAATCAAATATTGGTTTCTTCTCCTGCATTGCTTTCAAAACCTCATATTATTGGTGCACGTAGCTTTTTACAAACGCGTCGAGTATTTTCTATTGTTGGTGTTACTTCCTTATTTTTTAATACGTCATCAACCGCTAATTCCAGGGTATGAGTTGCGTTCTTACAGTTTTTACACTGTATTTCGTTATAACTCTAGACTGTGTAACAACTGCCGTTATTCCGTCGCACGGAGTAGCTCGTCGGAAAACGGGCGGCGAAATTGGCTCAGGGCGGATAAGGAAGAGCAATCAATGTAACTCGGATTTTAATATGTACAAGATAATGAGTTTAT
>NW_012028551.1:9414-12307 GCF_000956235.1 Wasmannia auropunctata | reverse complement strand
ACGTTTCCGCGTCTCGTCGGTAATCTCCGGAGGGTTGTAAAAAAGGAGGGCTCGATGGGGTGAACTTCCCGAGTGCTTCGCTGGGTGGCGAAAAAGATAACCCGGGCGCGCTGCGCCCGGCTCCCACTGGTTCTAGTGTGCAGGAACGATGCGTTCTTTTAGGGGGTGCATCGTTACAACTGTAAATCTGCTCTTAACATCGAAACATCGATCTCTTCGATTTCTTTAACGCTATTTTCATCTTCCAAAAATATATCATCATCCTTGTTCCATGTAATACTTACATTATCGGTTTCATCGCTTTTATCATTTGCTTTACATTCTTCTAATTGATCGTTTTCCAACAAGCGAATCAATTTAATTGTATTTGATCCATTATCTGTAGTTATTGAGTAGATTTGTTGAATCAAAATCCCATATTTCTCACAAATGTTTAGGACAAGTTTTCAATGTAACTGAGTCGTGGCTAACATATAATTCTTGAATATAATTCTGCCTATGTATAATTCTTGAATATAATTCTGCCTATGTATGTATTGTAGGATCAGGATTGTCGTTGGATATAAATTGTACATTTATACCTAAAAATGTGGAGTCCATACATGTAGCTGCATCTAATTTGAGGAATATTAATTTTCTGTTTATTTCACGTTGTATTTTATTACGAATTGATTCAGCTTTAGACATAACTAATTCTCCAATTTTGTGAATATTAATAGAACTTCTTTCTCTTGATTCAAGAGTTATTATTTCAATAATATTATGGAATGTAGAATAATTTATAAGTGAAAATGGTCTACCGTGGACAGTAACCAAATTAACACATTTCTTCAATAATTTATCTAACTTGCATCTTTTATTTTTATCTTTGTGATCACTTTTGTTCTTTCTCTAACAATTAAATTTTTCAAATTGAAGTTAAATTTATTGAAATGCATCCATCTTAAATAAAATTCCAGACTGTTTTTTATACCATGTTTTCCTTAAAATAATTGAAATAAGGACAATTTTTAATTTTAATTTTTGTTACATTTTTAAATAAATTTCGAAGTATATATTAAATACATTAGGAATATTAAATATATTAATTTATTTATATTTAATTTTAGGAAGTAATTTTTATTAAATTTTAGCTTATTTTAACTAATACTTTTATACGCTAAATAATGATTCGAATTGATTTGCTAATACTTTTATACGCTAAATAATGATACGAATTGATTTGCGTAAAAAAATATGATTTAATTTTAAAAATTTGAACTATGTAATTTTTATAATATATATACAAAAACTTACTTTTACAACATGTTCGCAATTATCTATGAGATACGTTATATTGCGTATAAATGAATATGTTATATATATTCCAATATTATAAGAATAATATTCATATACGGGATTTGTTGATATTTTTCCCATGTCAATATCGTGAAATTATATCAACTTTAATGTTTATATTTAAGAGATTAAATATGTATAAAATTATAATTTCTGTCGTCGACATAGTCGTTATGAGACATTGTTGATTATAAAGTAAGCTCTCTGTAGATAAAATATGGAGTGAGCTATCTACAGATGTAGAGCTTACTTCATAAATCAATAAAAGTACGACAAAAGTCGACAACGATAAAAATAATTATTTTATATTTAGTCTCTTAAATATAAACAGCAATATTAATACACGTAGTAATGACATGAGAAGAATATGAACAAATTATGTACATAAATATTATTCTTATAATGCAGAATGTAACATATCTTTCTTGTCCCATAAATAATTGCAAAAGTTGTAAAAGTAAGTGTTTGAACATACATAATAAAAATTACATAGTTAATTGAACTTTTTAAAATTAAATCATATTTCTTTTACGTAAATCAATTCAAATCATTATTTTGCGTATAAAAGTATTAGACTAACAAAGGAAGTTAGGGAAATCGAAAATTCAGAAAAATCTGAAACTTTGTGTAAAAGTAGAGCAGTTCATCGTAGTACGAAACTATTTTTGGTGCTCTAATTCCGTTTTAAAGGGATGAAATCCCTTGAAAAAAATCGGTTTTTTTCTTCCGACGTGAATATGTCGAAACTACGAGAGATAAAAAAAATGTTCTAGATCAAAGTTGAATGGTTTGAAGTATACTTTATGATAGTAATTAAAAAAAATTTTTTTTTAATATTTCCCTTATTAGTTCACTCTTTTTTTAAATTTTAAATTTTTTTATGACCAAATTAAAGATTATTTTAATACGAATACGTTATTTGAATACGCATTTGAAAATGAATAATAAAAATAGGAATAATTTACTGCGTGTATGCGTCTTTCTCTATTTCAGTCTTGAAATTAATTCATATTCAAATGCGTATTCAAATGTTTCACAAATATTATCTGATAAGATAAGAAACTTCCGTGATTATACGTACAGACTGTTCCAGCAATAAGTTGTTTACACTGATTTGACTTGACATTCTATGGCATTCAAATTTTGCTTTGTAAGCGTTGTCTAGCCGTGCGCAATAAAAACGATTCATAGTTATACATCCGCAGAATATTGCGAAAATAGATTTGCTTTCATCGTTATTCCTTGTTAAATGCAAAAATGCGATCAGAACGTGTTGCGTGAAAAATTACTGCGTGCGCGCAGCGTAAACGAGTACAAATGGTGTGCGTATAGAGACGTTTGTAATTATTTCTCGAAAATTATACTTTGGAAAATAACTTTATCACACATGGTTGAATTTGTATTAAAATAACCTTTAATTTGGTCATAACAGAAATTTAAAAATTTTTAAAAATATATAAAGTGATAGGGGAAACATTAAAAAAAATTTACAACAATTTTTTTTTATTACTATCATAAAGTACACTTCAAGCCCTGTCTCTTATACACATCTCTG
>NW_012028551.1:4349-7224 GCF_000956235.1 Wasmannia auropunctata | reverse complement strand
TTACAATAATTACATGTACCAATCGCGTTCTTTTATACTGCCTAAAAACAATAATGTCGATAAATGTTTACCGGTTAAGCGATTTCTTAAATTAGTTTTTGTATTGCCGGCCTTTGAGAATAAACGCTCCGCAGGAACTGATGTTGCTACTATTGATAAATATTTTATAGCTACTGGATACAGCAATGGAAAAACATGTTTTGACATTTTCCAATATTCTATTGGATTAGCAGTGTCGTGAATAACCGGTTGCGATAAATATTGTTTTAGCTCAATGTTATTATCTTGTATAGTTGTCTCAACTTGTCGTTTAGAAGCAATTGAAGCTACTAATTCCTTATGCATTTTCCAAAAATTATTCGACTGTTCATCTCTTTCAACTACACTTGCTTTAGTTTGAATAATTTCGTTATTCTGATTCCCTAAATCAATTTCAATCATATTATTAATATGCTGTATAGCTGTACTTAATGCTAAGGGAGATTCAAAATGAGTTTTCTTAAATCGGGGATCCATCAATGTTGCAATTGCTAAATGCGAAACAGATTCGACATGTTGGAACCTTTTATTTAATTCTGTAAGAATGTTTTCTTTAAACTGAATTCCCGTATCAGTAATCGGAGTGCACTTTTTAACGGTAAGCATCATATAATGAATTAATGGTATCACGAGACTGCTAGTTGTGTAAGTATCACCTCCAATAGTTTTTGTAACGTACTCAATTGGCTTTAAAATATCAACTATTTCTTGCAATACTTCTAATTCGTCCCGGACTATCATATTAGGCGCTTTTGGGCATTTTAATAACATATTGTTAATGTAATCCTTTAACTGTAAAAACCGTTGTATCATATAAAACGCAGAGTTCCACCTAGTCGGAACTTCTTGAATTAATTTTAATACAGTTCCTTCTGTTTTTCCTTCTAAAAATTGTAAGCGCCGTAATTCGTCTGCAGCTACGACACTTTGTTTGAATAAAGTTACAATACTTTTAACTTTTGCTAAAAGATTTACTAAAGAAGGAATAGTTTTTACAGCATCGGGATATACAAGTGATAGCGTATGGGCAAAGCATCTTAGATGTTTCTTTTTCCCAAAAGTGTCAGTTATTGCTTTTACAATATTCGCCGCATTATCGGTAACAATCGCAGTAATACAATCTATATTTATTCCCCAATCTTGGCAAAGTTGCATCAAACAAAGACCTATGTATTCCTCAGTGTGACTTTCGTCCAGAGATATTACCCCTATTGTAGTGTTTACAAATTCCAACTTGTCGTCCAAATAATGAATTGTTACGCCTATATAACTCTTTACAGAAACGTCTGTCCATATGTCAGTTGTAATTGTTACATTTTGTAATTTCTGGAAACGACTTTTGTATATATTTTTAAGTACAGAGTACTTGTCATCCATAAGACTCGTAATGGTTTTCCTGCTCGGTGGAGTGTATAGCGGCACGGCCTTTTTACAAAAATGCAGAAAGCCAGTATGTTCGACTGTTGATAGAGGCAGGTTGTCAACTGCAAGCATGTACATTAAACTATTAGTTAGTTGATTTGACATTTCTCCACCTGCTGTAAAAGAAAAAAAAACTTCCAATAAGAATATATTTTATATCTGAAAAATACATTTTCACCACCAAAATCTAACAAAAATAAATTTAAGTTAAGCACAAATGCTTTAAAATACCTTTATAAGATTTCATCTTTTTAAAGGCTTTGTCAATCTTTACTACTGTTTTTGGGTAGCTTCTAGTTGTCTTCTGTAAAAAAAATTATAAAAAATGCACAAATGCAATTAAATAATATACAATAATTGATAAATATTGAAAGTTACAGCACTACCATATATTAAACCATAAACGAGTTTAAGTCAGTATTTTTTTAAGAAAAACGTTTTGTTGCAATACAATTATCTCAAGATCATATAAAAATTACCTTAAAAATATAAAATGAAAGTACTAACTTAATTATTATGTTCTAGTGGTACATAGTTTCAAATATCATATTATGGTTATATGCATTTTTGAAAAAAGAATTATATGTTACACCGTACAAAAATAACCTAATCTAACCTAATTTTTCCAATATTTAATTTAGAAACCTAAAATTTGACCCGATCGCTACTTTAAACTTTATCTAAAAATACTGATTTATGTTTGAAATATAATAATAAACATTTTATTTACATTTTTATCCGGTACGCACGATGCAACGTCGCAATTCATTGTCGATGTTCTTTTGGATCATCACCAGGATCATCTATATTGGATCTCACATGTTGTTGTTGTTGTTGATCAGTTTCTTGACTTTCGTTATCAGTAAAATTAGCATGCTTTCTGTTCAAATGCTGCGTTAAGTTTGTTGTATTTCCAGCATGCTTAAAAAGTTTCGTACACAATTTGCAGTTATTGAATCTTCTTTGGAAAAATAATTCCAAACAAAACTTTTTTTTCCTTTACTTATTTTATTAGTTTTATTATTAATCACATTAACTCAGTCACGTATGCGCACACACTCAATGGCATATAATAACGAAACGAACGAAAGTTTGACCAGAGAGATCAGAGAAGCATGAGACTATGAGTCATGAGAGCGGCCATCCCGGCGTTTTTCGCAATACCGGTAAAAGTTTTGACCTCTCCGTACACTAGCGCCAATTGCTTCTACTTTTGAGATGGAACTACGTACACAGCCATTGTCATTGGCTGTATCTTTGACTATATAATCATGGACCCATGAAGTAAGAATAAGGAGACGCAACTAGATAGGCTAAAGGGAAAAAAGTTGAGCACGAAAAATGTTCCGTGTACTGCCAGGTTTGCTGAACGGAATAACTTGCAACATTTCGTCGCCATATTGAAATTCATATA
>NW_012028551.1:0-3548 GCF_000956235.1 Wasmannia auropunctata | reverse complement strand
CTAGCGCCAATTGCTTCTACTTTTGAGATAGAACTACGTACACAGCCATTGTCATTGGCTGTGTACGTAGTTCCATCTCAAAAGTGGAAGCAATTGGCGCTAATGTACATACGGGGAGGTCAAAACTTTTACCGGTGTTGCGAAAAACGCCGGGATGACCGCTCTCATACCTCTTTCTGGCGTTGACGTCGCTGACAATTTGAATGTGCTTCTCGAACGCGTTTATAGGGCAATAAGATGCAAATGCATCGATGTTATAATGAGAAACATCGATGTATCAATTAATCGAATTTTAAAACATCGATTATTTACTAAAAAAACATCGATTCTAACATAATCGATGGTACATCGCCCATCCCTAGATCTGAATCGTAACTAAAAGTATCGATTCACCAAAAAATCAAATGTCAAAGAATCGATTTAGCTAATTGTAAGATCGATCTAAAAAATCGATGTCTAATTGTTTAATTTGCATATAACAGATACATTATTGGTTTATTTTTATTTCTTTAATATATTTTAGATTATAAAAATTAATAAATATATACATACTTTGCAATTTTTATATTTTATTGCACAAGTTTTTTAATTTTATTATGTAACGTACATAAAACGCCTGTAAGAATAAGTAATGAACATACATAAAATATACATATATATGTAATTACACGTAATAACGCCATTAGGCCTCTATTCTATTATAATATAATAACTTCTATCTAATGATCATATGAACGAAATCCAAATGTTGAACTTACAAACAAAACTTTAGTGTGCTAAATGCCAATCAGAAATATCTAATGAACTTAGAAATAATAATCGGGATAACCGGTCACCTTTCAGACGGCTACGATTATCCGTCATAATATTTCCTGTTCGTGAGAACATTCGTTCCGATGGAACCGATGTCCCTACTACAGACAAATATTTAAACGCTATATTGCTTAAGTGTTTATTTATATTTTTAAGGGAAACCCAATATTCTATTGGATTAGTTTTTAATAGTAGAATTGGCTGACTTAAGTAATTTTTTAATTCTATATGTAAAGATCCAGAATTATTTTCATTCATGTTATTATTCGTTTTAGCTATTAAAACGTTATGATTGCACCACAGACTTGATGTCTCATCTTCGTCTACTTTACTTACAATTAGTAAAGAAGATTGAACCTCATTGTGTTTAATAAAAACTTGTGTTAGATCTTTAATTTGTTTATTTTCGAAATGGCATTTGCACATGCTAAATTAGACCGAAAATACATTTTTTTAAAACGTGGATCCAAAACTGTGGCTATGGCCAAAAGTTCATTGTTTTCAATAAAATAAAACCGAGAATCTATTTCACGCAAAATGTATGTTTTAAAATTTTTGCCAATTTCTGATTCTGGCTGGAGCTCATGAATCTTATCATATAGTAAATATACCAATGGTATAGTTTTACTACTAGTAACATTTTTTTCTGCGCAAATTTCTTTTGTCATTTGCTCAAATGGTTGCAACATTTTTATGCACTCGTTTACAGTTGCAACCTTAAAAACTCTCAGAATTTTTGGCGAGTTTTTTAATTTTATAAGTACAGGCGTGATATGATCAATTAATTGTAAAAATCTTTCTAACATATAAAACGTAGATGACCAACGAGTCGAAATTTCTTGAATTAACTTTAACGGTGTTTCAAAAAAATTCGCTCGTTGAATTTTTCGAAATTCATCTGCCGCAACGACGCTGTGTTTAAAATAAGTCACTGTTTTTATTTTTTCTATTAGACTTTTCAAATCCGGGAGATTATTAAACATTTTTGCGGGGATTAAATTTAACGTGTGAGAAAAACACGATAAATGTTTATCATTGCCGAAAACTTGACGGACCGCGCTCACTATATTTGCACCATTATCCGTTACTACAGCTTTAATTTTTGATATTGGCATGTTCCAATTATTACACACGGATAATAGTACTTCTCCTAAATACTCTCCAATATGCCACTGATCTAATTCAAAAACACCCATCGTTGTGGACGTTAATACGTTGTTATAAATATAATGGGCAGATATGCCTAAAAAGCTGACCGTATTCAACACTTCCGTCCACACATCACATGTCAGTGTAATGCTCTCTACAGTTTCAAGTTTTTGCTTGACTAAAAGTGACAAGACCTCATATTTTTTATCCATTAAATCCGTAAACTGCTGGCGTCCTGGGATCTTGTAGAGTGGAGCGAAAACCTTTAATAAATACCGACAACCCGCCTTGTCAACGGAATTTAAAGGCATATTATCCTTTGCGACCATAAATAACAGAGCGTTTGTGATTTCTGCAGTTTTAGATTTACCATCTGCAAATATAAAAAATAAGTCAATTATTTTATTATAAAATTATGGCAGATATAGACGTGTGCTCAATTATTATAAATATTCTTTATACAATAAAAAAGAAAGTAATATACTAAATATATAGATGAATAAAAAATAAAACTTGAAAAAATTTCTTGTAAGTTTATAAGTTTTACTACAAACATTATAATTCTTTTAAAAATCGATGTTTGATTATACTTTTTCATATTTCTGTTTGTATTTGTAATTATCATAATGTCGTTTTTTAAATGTCTGACATAATCCAGATATAGATTTAGAGCAAGTATACATTTTATAATATAATGAAAGCTTATGTTATTATATGAACAGTTTATCTTCGAATGATTTTATTTTAAACATAGCATCGCTAATGTGTGGCTGCGAATTGTGATAATTACAACTTTTTAAGTTTGCCACTTGCGGATTTGACGTAGAGACTGTAGAGAGTGATTTTTCAAATATCGCTGCTTTATCCTACAAAGACATTTTACTTTTTAAGATATTTTACAAATTTATGATAAAAATGCATAAGCATATACATGTTATACTTCTGTAAACAAATTACAATTAACAAATTTACAATAAACAAATTAAAAACAATTATTTGCTACCTGATTCGTCTGCGACGACGAATGAATAATTCCTGTACTCGTACTTGGAACTACAGTCTGCAAAAAGTATTAAGGAGAATATAAAGCTAATGTGACTTACACTTTTATATTTATTTATATTTCATTAATTTAAATAAATAGTTATTGAGTACTATTTTTATAAATAGTAAACTATAATTATAGTTTTTCGAAATCTAAATTGAGTAATAAATATTATTACTCGATAATGTATTACTATCGTTTCTCTTGATCCAATATTTTACATTGTGTTGAACTTATTTGTATTTTACTGTCGTAATTTCGACTATCTATCATGTTATTGTATGTTAACATTTATAAAAAAAATATTTTCATCTTTTGGATAACTTTATTGATCTGATCTATCACGGATATGTATTCATTAATATCGAGTAGTCAAGGATCATCACGAAGTTTGCAGTTCCCGATCACAGAAGTCAAGCTACGTTGGTGGCGGTCGTGGCTTGGATGGATGACCGTTAGTTGAAAAAGTGCGATTAAAACCGATTAAAAAAAAGTAATCCATTTCGATTGGGATATTTATTATTGTACCAAGGTTTGGGAG
>NW_012028550.1:19787-20292 GCF_000956235.1 Wasmannia auropunctata | reverse complement strand
TAAGAATTTATTTAATAATTTTATTTTCAAATTATTCGTACAGTGAGACCATCGCGACTGCGAACGCGCAGAATGACGACGGCAATTCGAGAGTTCGTGTGACGCGTCCAGCGTTTGGCGCTCCTCTCGACGGCGAGGGAGGGAACCGTCTTGCGATTCTAAACGGCGAATGAATCTATATATATATATGCAATATTTTTTCTGTACGAAGCGTTGTCTCGCTACGAGCGAGCGAGCATTCACCTCCGCGGCGAATCTGCGCCAAAACGTGACGCGTGTGTGTCGCGCCCCGTGTGTTTCGCGGTGCGCCCGTGGAACTTTGTAAATGAATTTGCCATCGTTGCTCCGTATCGAATCGTGTGTCACTCGTGCGCGAGTCCAAAGCGCGAGCGAGCGTGCGCGAGTCGCTCCGCGGCGAATCTGCGCCAAACGTGACGCGTATGTGTCGCGTTCCGTGTGTTTCGCGGTGCGCTCTCTTTTCGGTAAAAAAAACTTGCCATCGCAG
>NW_012028550.1:14645-19046 GCF_000956235.1 Wasmannia auropunctata | reverse complement strand
TGCGGTCGCACATGTGAACGTGACATGCGCTCGTTACGGAACGAGATGTGTTCGTCGACAATCCCTCGTCGCTGGTTGGTCGCTCTGCGCGATCCTATTTCTCGTATTTTCTCGGCTCGCGTACGTTTGCGATCCCTTTGACGGGTACTTATCGTGTGTTTCAGAGTCCGACGCGTCGACTGAGACCTACCTCGGCTGGATCGGTGACGAGTGGGTGAGGTGTCCACAAATACCAAATTTTCCTTTTTTTGTCCTTTTGTTGCACGACCACATCTACTGAACTTAATTTGTACGTCTCTGGTTATAAAATTAGAGGCAGATCTGCATTGATCACTGTTTTGTGGTCTTTCAAATGTTTACAATTTAATAGAATGAACGATTTCTGTAATGTAAAAATGAAATTTTATTAGAAATTTATTTATTTATTGTTATTATTTATTTTTAAAATTTTTATTTATTTATTTTTACTTGTTTTATATTTATTACACTAACCAAAGCTACGGGCATTTCTGGATTTTCTATCAATTGTTCCTCAAAGCGCAGAAAATTATTCAAGGATGTGATTGGCAAATGAAGCAATATGTCTCTTATCTTCATCGCTTCAACAATTTCTGACTCGTCAGCAACATTTAACATTGGTTTTAATTCGTCCATTTTTTTATTAATATCGTATAAAATACTCCTTTTTATTTCTTCAATCTTTGTTTCAATTCTTGTTTCCAAAGTGTCAGAGCGAGTCCGTGACTCAGCTTAGTGGCACGCGAAAACATCCCCCCATCGCGGCGAACACGGCCCACTCATTCGGCCCGTGCTCCGGTCACGCGGTGACGCGCTGATCGGCCGATGCCGGCCCTGCCACCCCTGCGCTATTTTTCTCAGTTTCTTGTTTTTTCGACTCACTGCCGATCGGAGAGTCGAACGCGAAGCACTGTATATCACGCTAAGCAATAAATCATCTCGTCCTTTTTTTCGGTATTTGTCTATACACGAGTGATTTTTCCTCGAACGTCCTATCCTCAACACAAAGTCTTCGTCATTTTTTGTAATTCCTCTGAAATATAGTTTTAACATTAAACGTTGAATACCATAAAATTAGAAGATTATATATAAAATTGTTAATTAAGCATTAACATTAACTTTTTAGTAGTTCACGGCAGGAACAGTGTTTTTTGTTTATTTCTTCATCAGAAGAAGAACTTATAAAATTCTTTCTTTTGTATCTAGGGGAATGCTCTGTATTGTCTGATATATCAATACTGTAAGATATTTTGGTTATTCGAATATGACCGTTGGTCGTGACATAGCATATTTAGCACACCCGGTGTGTGCCGAAAACATCGAATTCCTCAGCTGTCAACACGCAACCGTGTCGCGCATGACGTAGATCGGCTGAGAACAGCGATCACTCTCGACTCGGAGTAATGTAACAAGACTCGAGTTCCGATCGCCGAATAGTTAAGACCCCTTTTCTGTTGTACCGCTTTTAAGTTTCGTGGAGTATAATGAATCTTCTTGTTAACTTCATCGCGTTATTGAACTTGGTCTCACTACGATCACCACGATTATTGCCTACTCCGATCTGAATCCGCATCTCCCTCTGAATAATATAATCGCCTGACATCAAATAGTAACAGACATTCACTCACTCTAACCTCCATTTTACAATACTTAATGATTTCTCGGTATCGACAGAATCTTCATCCCTTTCGTTATCCGTTGATAATTTCTTGTTATATTTTGTTGCGGGTAGATTAGAAGTGCTTTTGTCGGACCTTATGTTATAATCTGCAAAAAACATACAAAAGTAGTATATACTGTTGAATTTATACAATGTGGTTGAGCTCATGCGATGACACTGAATAAAACTCGTTTTCTGTATGATTAACTGATCTTTATTCTCTCTTCTGTATTGCGACCTTATTGTATATTCTATTTTTTTTTTTTATAACGACGACTAGAGAGAGAACGAACAGAAACTTACATTGAATAGATAGGTAATAGAAACAGAGATCTAAATTAAATGATCGTATAGCGCTCTCTCTGTTCTTACTAAAATAAGATACAAAAGTAACAGAAAGGAGACCACCATTCTTTGAATGTGATTAAGAATTAATGTAAAACAAATGTAAAGAGAATAAAAACGAATGTTGAATACTTTGTATAGTTTAACGTGAGCTTACAACACTCCCCCTCAACATGAGTATTAGTGTTCTATTAATCTGATATAAGGGAGAAAAGATTTAATCTTCTGTCCACTGAGTGGTTTGGTTAGCATGTCTGCGTACATATATTCGCTCGCTTTGTAAATAGCGATCATCTTCTTATCTTCAATTAGCTCATTAACAAAATGAATTTTAACATCGACATGTTTGAGTCGCTTATCATGTTTTCCATTTTGTAAGTAGGCAATGGTACTTTGATTATCCTCGTAACATATCCAAGGTTTACGTATTATCACTTCAAAATCCTCAAGTAGTCGATTCAGCCAAATAGTTTCTTTCATTCCTTCGCACATTGCTAGCAGTTCTGCTTCGGCTGATGATAAGGCAACAGTCTGTTGTTTTTGCGAAGACCATGAAAGAAGATTTCCCTTCCACTGAATGATATATCCTGATATTGACTTACGATCTGACGTATTATTAGCTGAATCCGCGTCTGTATGTATAATGATTGTGTCATCCGATATTGCGTTTCCGGTCCCTATGCGAAGCATCAATGTTTTGGTGGAGTAAACGTACTTCAGTATTCTCTTGGCTTCAATCCAGTCTGTTTTTCTAGGCTTACTAACCTTCTGTGCTAAAATTCCTACTGCTGCAGAAATATCTGGTCGAGTATTGTTCGCGAGGTAAAGGAGTGACCCGATGAGGCTTCTGTATTGGTAATTGTCATCAAACTCCTCAGTGTTATGAAAATTGTTCTTATAGTAACCGGGGTCCAATGGATATTTTACTGGTTTACAATCTGTTAGTCCAAATTCCTGAATTTTTCCTTTGATATATTTTGTTTGATGTAAGCCAAACTTCCCGTCATCTAATATGATAACTTCAATACCGAGATAGTTACTTATCATACCTAAATCCTTAATCTTTACTGCTTTACTTACTACCGTTTCAAAGTGATCAAACAACTCTTTGCTAGTGGCCGTGGCTATTATATCGTCGACATGAACCCCGATATACATCCGTTTCTTTTCTTCCTTAAAGATGTAAAGACAGTAATCGTTATTGCTTCTTTCAAAGCCTCCGTTGGTTAGTATGGTGTTCCAGCGTTTATACCATTCGTGTTCTCCTTGTTTCAAACCGTAGATACTTTTTCTTAATTTACATACTCGGGTGTCACCTTCCTGTTTCATATATTCTGGTTGACGCATGTATACGTCATGTTTAATATTTCCATTAAGGAATGCACATTCAATGTCATAATGTTTTACTTGTAACCCTCGCTGTCCTGCAATAGTTAATATAATGCGAAATGTATTGTGATGTAAAACGGGAGCAAATATTTCATTGTAATCGTGACCACATCGTTGTGAGTATCCTTGCGCAACTAATCGTGCCTTATATTTGATGGGTGTACCATTTCAATCAGTTTTACATTTAAATATCCATTTACATCTAATGGATGGTTGATTCTTTGGTGGTAATACCAAATCCCATACTTGATTCTGCTTCATAGATTCCATTTCTTCTATTATAGCTAATTCCCATTTTATGTGATCTCTTCTACTCAAAGCTTCTTTTACCGTTTTAGGATCTTCAACTGTTGACTCGTTGACTAGGTTAACTTCTTCGATTAGACGAATGGGTGGTATGCCTTTAGTTATTCTTCGAGAACGACGTAAAACATTTTCGTTTTCTTCTTGTCTGCTTTCCTCATCGTCTTCTAGTGCTTCAGGTATTATGAATTCTTCACTAGATGTCTGTGTGGTCGTTTGCATTTGTTTGTTTATTGTTTCTTCGTCCTTGTGGGGGTCTTATGAAAGGCGCCACCCATGTTGCGTATGTCAGGCTTAGGAGAGCACGGGAGTTGAGACGTTCTCAATCACGAGACAGTTTTGTTGGACAATACGTTTATTTCTACTCTTTCCTATTTACAACTTATGTACAAGGCGCGTATGCGCGGTCTTTGGTTGATTGGCTCGGAGGTCGTTTGTTGGTCCGAAGACCGGCGTCTCCCGACGCCTCACAGTGGCGACGCTCACGCGGAGGCTGCGTGGTCCTTATTGGCCCCCAACGCAGATCCTCCTGCGCCTTGTTGGCGCGTCTCCTGGCCCGTCGTGAGGGGCGTTGGGCCTCCGGTGACTCCTTGGTGGGCTCCGGCGCCGTCTGCTAGGAGTCGCGGTACTACTTCCAGAGGAAGGGAGATCCAGATCGGCTGAGGCGTCGGCGCTTCCGGTGCTGC
>NW_012028550.1:11461-14512 GCF_000956235.1 Wasmannia auropunctata | reverse complement strand
CTTGGTTGTAGTGTGGCTCTCGGTGGCCTGGTCCTCCGGACAGGAGACGAATCGAGTGGAAGGAGTTTCCACTCGATCGTCGTCGGTTGTCCTCGAGACAGGGCTCCTGCCCGTGTCGTCGGTTGTCCTCGAGACAGGGCTCCTGCCCGTGTCGTCTCCTGATTGGCCAGCTCGAAGCAGAACACTGCTGCTATTGGTTTCTCGTGACAGTGGTTTTAGGCCTCTGTCGTCCCTTGCCTTACGCCTAGTTAACCGGATGCGTATCCATTGTGGCGGCTCAACAGAGCGAAGCAAGTGCGGTCGTTGACCACGTCCCGGGGCCTATATGGCCCTCTTGACCGTTTTTCACTCACGCGTAACTTTACGACCCGCGGGCCCTCTGGTGGTTCTCCGCGAGTAGTTAGCGCGGCGCGGTACTCGGGCGCCTGTGCTGCCTGCCGGCGGCGCTTTGTGTGTGTGGCGCTTTGAGTCGCCACAGTCCTCATGCAATTCATCACTATGCGGTGAGAATCTAACGTTTCGACTTATTATAATTTTTGATGTATTTTTATCAAGTAATCTGTATGCTTTACTGCCTTTCTGGTAACCCATAAATAAACAACATTGGCCAACATCGTCCAATTTCTTTCTGAACTGTTTGGGTTGGTGAACGACTGGGATTTCAAAACATCTGATATCCGATAAGATCGGCTTTTTCCCGTGCCAGAGTTCATATGGAGTTTTGTCGAGGCGTTTGTGCGGCATCCTGTTTAAAAGTTCATTAGCTGAGTTGATCGCTTCTCCCCAGTATCTTTTAGATAATTCGGCTTGAAGTAATAAACATCGTATCATTTCAATTAACGATCTATTTTTTTCTTTCTGCTATTCCATTTTGCTCCGGTGTAAACGGCGCGGTATATTGTGGGCGTATCCCCCTTTTTTTATAATATTCAAGTAATGACTTACTTTTGTACTCACCTCCGTTGTCAGAACGAATAGTTTTTACTGTTTTTCCGTACTGTGTTTCCATTTCTTTTACAAAGGCTTTTATCTTTTCTTCGACCTCAGATTTATGCTTTATTAAATATATTGTAGTGTATCTGCTATAATCATCTGTTATTGTTAAAACGTATCTGTTTTTCAAATAAGCATATTAGGCTCTGATATACAAATAAAAATGTTAAATAAATGCCTTTAAGAGCTGACGCAGTTCTAATGGCGCAAATGATCCCTTTATTGAAGAATACTAGACGTTTCGACTCTTGGATTGAGTCCTTGGATTGAGTCTGTACTGAAGAGGACTCAATCCAAAAGTCGAAACGTCTACTATTCTTCAATAAAGGGATCATTTGCGCCATTAGAAATGCGTCGGCTCTTAAAGGCATTTATTTAACATTTGTATCTGTTTTTGCTAGGTGTTTCTGCCTCCATAGGCCCACATACATCAGTATGTATGAGTTCTAATATTTCCTTGGATTTTGTAGTACTCATTCTAGGAAAGGGTAATCTTGTGCCTTTTGCTCTGAAACAAATCTTACATTCGTCTTTATAAATACACGATTTTATCTTCATACTTATAACAAGATTTTGCTTCTCTAACTTCCTTATATCTTCGTAATTGCGATGGCCGAGTATCTTATGTCATTCGCGTATACAGTGATATTGCTCCTTTTCCTGTACTGTGTACGCTTTATGCGTTTCTTTTAGCTTATATAATTTACCATCGAGATACGCAGTTAGTAAGATGTTATTCCCCTTCTTTATTTTACACATATTATTAGAAAAATTGACTTGACATCCTTTTCTTGTTATATTGCTGATTAACAGTAGATTACTGTCCAGTTCCGGCACGTACAAGACGTTTTCTAAATATATTTCTTTATCCTCAATATTATTGGGCTTTAGCTAAACTTCTCCTTTACCTTTGATCTTGAGCTGGCGTCCATCTGCCATCGATACTGTTCCCGAAACCTTATCATTAAAATTCTTCAATAATTCTTTGTTATTTGTCATATGAGATGACGCTCCTGAATCCAAATACCAGCTACCGCAGCGAAGTCTCTTCGTGCTGACTTGTAAACATATTGTTACGCCCGAGGCGGTAAAACTCGCGTTCACGCACTCGAACGTGTGTTACCCGCGTTTCCGCACTCGCGCACGCGCACCGGATCGCCGCGGAGAAATAAATGGAACACCAACTTAGAAAGTGATAAACTCTTTAATGCAAGAGAACGTAGCGAAATACAGAAAGGGGTCAGAGCACGTCCGAACGAGTCGACGGCTCGTCTCCAAATCTAATGATGTCCGTTTGACAACGAAGAATCTCGTTGTCCAGGAAACAAGTAACTCTCGCCGGCAGCTCGACCAGCTCACTCAATTCGCAACGGCGCGGCGGGCGTAACAATATGTATGCTTCTTCTTTAAGAGAGACGTTATCTTCTGATCCCGAATCACTGTGCTGGCATTTCTTGGCTGAATGTTTCTTTATTCCTTTTTCTTCTTTATTCTTTTTCCATGCAAGGTATTTACGACACTGCTTCTTTATATGCCCGCTACTTTCACAAAAGTAACACTCTATAGTTGTTGGTTGATCTTTTCTGAATACCTTCATAGCAGTTTCCGCTTCTGTTTCTGTTTCTAAACTATGTATGCGTCTTTCTGTCTCCTCCAGTAATTTTTCCTTAACATGCTGTTGATTTATCTTCTCATCTGGTTGGTTTGTTATTGACATCCCTGGCGGAAAAATTTCTACAAATTTTAAAAAAAATTAAAATATTCTATGAAAAACTACAGAAAATAACTGAGAAAATCTATGAAATTTTACACGATTTTAAAAATACTACAAAAATCTACATAAAAATGCTAGAATTGGAACACTTTTGTCAATTTTTGTAGTTTTTATTGCATTCTCAGACGGACAAATTACTACATAATCTACATAATTCTACAAATTCTAAAAAATAAAATATATTACAAAAATTGCAGAAAATAATTAGTCAGAATTTATAAATTCTACACGAATTTAAAAATAGATACAAAATCTACATAAAATGCTAGAATTGGAACACTTTT
>NW_012028550.1:0-732 GCF_000956235.1 Wasmannia auropunctata | reverse complement strand
ACGAAAAGGAGTTGGAGTGCGGGCGACCGGGCGCCGCAGCAAAGGGGACACGCACCGGGCACGCAGCGAGCAGGTGATCGAGCGCGCGAACACGCGCAAGGATACCCGAGCCGCCAGGGGCGCGACCGGGACGGCGGGCACTGTGACTGAGGCCCGCGAAGGGCAATACGGCCGGCGATTTCCCCAGGGCCCGGGGACATCACCGAGAGCTGCCGGGGCGCGATAGTCAACTCGCCCCGAGATTCAAGGGCGAAGGACGCGCCCAGCTGATTTCACGCCGCCACGTCCCGGATATAGGGCGGCCTCGCGCGGGCACGAGGCGCCCGCCTGAAGGATCACCTGATCGCGCCCGTGCCACGGCAGGACCCCACACGGCGCCTTGATTGGTCGCGGCCGACTGCGCCGCTGTGTTGCGCACCCCCGGGCTGGGGGTGCGGGCATCGATCCGCAATCGAGCGCGATCGACGCCGCTTTTGCGTGCGAGCGAACGGAGCGTGTGGTCGATCCAGCGGGTGCGATCGAAGACGAGCGACCGAGAGAGATAGAGAGAGCGAGCGAGAGGGAACGAGCTGCCGGTCCCGCTGCCGAGGAAGCTGTGACGAGGATCGTGCCGGTGAGGTGACCCTCTTTTTCGTGTAAAGCCACGGGCTGAGTGAGAATCTTGTTCGCACTCTGCGGACGGGAACGCCATTTTTCGTGTCAGAGTCTCGTCGCGTGCGCCCCTTCGGCGAC
>NW_012028549.1:24702-71033 GCF_000956235.1 Wasmannia auropunctata | reverse complement strand
TGCTCTTCCGATCTCAAACTGAAGATTGAGAGTCTAGTAAAATACTGTAATTGTATTTACGTAGCAACCATATAATATTGTCATAAAAAATTGTTTTAACAATTAAATCTGTTTTTTTTCAATTGTTTTCATAATATGTTTGTAAAGCATTATGCATTTACCATTCCTGAATCACGAAACCTGAATAAAATAAATATGTATAATATATATAATTAACTTGTAAACTCTATACAATAAATTAAGACTTGTAACAATCATTTAGTTCTATTGTTTCCCATTCTTATTCTATTATTTATTTTTACTGTATTTTTTGTACATCAATTGAGTCTCTCATTTTTTTTTAAATATATTTCGAGTTTAAAGATAAATTATTGTATAAATATTGATTTAATATAAATAATCAACACGTTTTTTTATCACTTTTGCAACATTTAACACTACAACCACGGCGATTTGAGCCTCCCCTAGAACCATGAATGGGTTACTTATGACTCATGTTAGTCTTTTACGATTTTTGGCTAGGTAGACAAAATGGTAACTAAATAATACACTCTCATTAATACTAATTCGGTTTACAGTCATCTTAACACATTGTTATCAACAATTGGGTCTAAATTGACCCAAACGCAACATAAATCTGGATATTTACCAAGAGGAAGGATTGTTACCATAAAAGAAAATTATTTGTAATTATGATCATTATTTACGAAGTCACAAAAAATCTAAAGTTCCAGGTGCAAATTCAAATTAACTGGAAAAAAAAGAACTATTAGATGAGTCAAAAATGGCATGGCCACGGTTTTAGTGTTAATTTTATACATATATATTACAATTATGATTAGAATGAAAATAAAATCTTTGAAAAAAAATTGCAGTAATAACATAAAATAATATGAGACTATTTTTAATTGCCTTTCAATATTAAATAACATATCGAGGTGGATTTATAAAATGGAGATCATTATATACTACAGAATCGTCTCTACGAATACCCCCAAAAACTATCAGTTCTCCCCTTCCCACTACAAGAGAATACAGAATTCTCTCGTCGGGCCCCGAATGATCGTTTTGCTTTAGGGGAATCCACAAAGCGTTGCAGTCGTCCGAAAGAACATTAGTAATATCCAATACGAATATCGACAGTGTGTTTTCAGCTTTTTTGGACACTTTCGTCTGCTGCGCCTTCTTATTACGAATTTTCTCCTCCATCCTTCTTAGCGATTCCAATTGACGTTGTCTATTCGTGACTGCGTTACTACGCAGAGGTTGATCGCGAAACGCGGCCATGCTCAGAGTGTTGTCGCTGTAAAACGGTATCGTTTTCGGGATACTGGATGCGTGGGACGAAGCGTGTGCGTTTTGCGAATTGTGTGACCTGGAGAACGCTCCATGCCGTCCATTTATATTTTCATCCTTATCTACGGCAGTTACATTTCCTTGCCTAAAAAAAAAAGTTTAATTAATTAATAAAAATAGCAAAGTTATTATAATTGTCAATCGTAACTCTTTATAGTACCGCTATATTATAAATTCATTGTAATTGCATCAGACCTTTCGGGCAAAGGATTCGACTCGCATAAACGTGGTGAGGTACTCCTTTGAACTTTTTTCAACGAGATACTCATATCATTTGACTTGGTTTGACGTCTATTTTTGCTAAGTACAATAATATAATTTCCCACCTGTGAAAATAACAGTATTATATTTATTCCTAGCAATATACGGGCCAGCTGTAGTCAACGAAACTGCATTTCAATGCAATCGAATTAGATTACTTTAGAAAAAAAAAAATTAGATACCTTACAGGCCTGATGACACCAGATACGCGTTGGTGCCCATTCTGTATTGTGCATATTGACTTTCTTCCACGTCCAAGACACACCCTCCATCGTTAACAACCAAGCGTCATTCATAGCGGCATTAGGTCCTGTGCAACCTCCTGTATATTTTCAAATATGTAATCATCCACTTGTACGTTTAATCGTTTTGACATTAATAAAGGAAAATTTTCAATATTTGTTTCTTATATAAATCAAATTAATCAAAACACTTATTTCAATATCGAAAAGCTATTTTAAGAGCGATTGAAAATATCAAGCACAAGTAGATGCTTCTCTTACCAAGCACAAGTAAATGCTTCTCCCCAAGTTTAATTTGCGACTGGCCGTAACGTGGCTCTGGGTTCAAAACCGATGTACTTTGTTTGTGCCAGGTATACGAATCCAAATTTAAGCACCATACATCATTGGAGCTATCAAATAATACGAGTAATATTACGCATAAATATATACATGTGTATTTTGCTTTTGTATGTACACATGTAATTTTACAAGATAGCATACCTGTAGCCATTACAAACTCCGCCAAAAACGACCATTAAGTTCTTATGTATTGTTGCAGAATGTGCGGATGTTGGTGGTGGAGTTTCTAATGTATTTATAGCGGTCCACTTGTTTGATTTTATAGAGTATACATGTAATTCATTAAACAATTTCCATTGCTGAAAATATATTATCTATGTTAATATATTTCAATGTATGTAGCTTTTAAATTGTTGTGGAATAAGTAATCTATTTTAGATCAATTGTCTAAAATGAGTAATGCAAACTGTAAACAAATAAACAAAACTTTCTAAACAGTAACATTACAGTTTGACTATCTTTCGTGATTTGATTATATAAATTATATAAATCTAATTCAAGAATGCATTTTTATAAAAGTCCAATATAAATATGTGTGTATCAACTGAAACTTCTGTGGTCATCTTATTCGAACAGTTACCTGATGTAATGGATATGGCGACGGATGAGACCAACCTCCAAATAAAATTAAACTGTCCTTATAATAAAGCATAGTGGCGCAAGCTTTGGGCGACGGATAGTTGCCCATGGTGATTGGTCTGGCCCATGTTCTCGTGCTTAAATCTAATTGCCACAGATCATTGAACGTTGTCCATGTAGCTGTACAGCCACCGAAGACGTACATGGAATTGTCATATATGCAAGCAGAATGCGAGTGTCTCTTCCCAATGGTAGATATCCAGTGCATAGACGGCAACGAATCCCACAGCAAAGATCCAAAAGCGACAGACTTTTGAAAATGTGCTTCATTGTGTTCTACCACATCTAGTTAACGGTACATATAAACATATATCAGTATATCAAATTTATTCTACATCAGGATATATAACGTATATAACGTATTTATTACTATTTATATGTCTGACATACAATGAAAAAGTGTCAAATATATCAATACATCGAATTTATTCTGCCGGCGTATTTGAGTAGCGTTTTCACCTGTCTGACATACAAATAATAAGCGTGCAAAAAAAATAAATGTATAAAAGAAATGCGAGTACTTTTGGTAGCGCGGTACCATCTTTTACAGACAAGCCTACACTCCTGGAGATCTTTGTAAGGTGGTATCAGGCTTAGGATATACTCCAGCAATTCGTCGGGCAGGTCGTTGATTTTACATTGCATTTTGCGGCGAGCAACAAATTACGAGCGCACCACAAAAATTGGGTTGTACTTTGTGCGAAATTTTTTAGGCTCGAGATATCATTTCCGCATGATAAAAAAAAAGTTTGTTTTTAAAAAGTACATTTTTTCACGAAGGCATCGCCGCATTTCTTTTACTCGACGAGCGTGCACGTCTTTTCTTAGTCGTGTATGTAACAATTCTGACGATTTCGCAAGATTTCAAAATAAATTTATTAGATAAGTGCGTGTAATCGAAATTGGAAGAGAAAGAGAGGAATATGCTCAAAAATGGCTCTTTGTTGCACTGCTTTTCCATCGACTGTCATGCTTAGTTTAGAGTGAATACTTCGGCTGCGTTCCACATGGCGCTCGCAACGCCGACACAGGAGTATCATGGCCGGCTTTCTGTTTTTCTCGCTACCAGCGCGAGCTCTGATTGGCTTTCTGCCTTTCTGTTTACTGCTTTTCCGTCAAGGTGTGAATTCGCCCTTATGTCCATTTCTAACCAATGTAGATTAACTTAATTGATCTCGGTTTTATTTACTTGTTTTTAAATCTTTTTCTAATTCTTAGAAGTAGAAAAAAGATACAAAATAAGTTAAACCAAGATTAAAGTCAACAAAAGAACGGCCGTCTATCGCTGTGGACTTAATTCCGATATCAGTCTCTCTGGTCACCCTCGCGCCCTGTCGCGCCAACTGGCGCCAACTACGTGTCCGTGAAGAGACTGAAGAGCGGCGCTTTATGAGCAGTCCGGCTTTTGAAGAAATATGGCGGATGTCGAGGTGAGCGAGTCACGTGGAATACGAGAAAATTCTTGCACCACCCGGATGCCGCTGCTTTATTATAATCGATGCGTTTTGTTGTAGCTAGCAAAAGCCTTGAAGGATCTACCAAATCGAGTTCAGACGGCCAGCAAGAGGGAGCGGCGTGAGATTCTGCAAAATGTCGCCAGCGTATTGTCAAATCCCGGTAAGGATCGCTGGGGGAGGACACGGTATTACTTTTTGATGAGTGATAAGAGCCGTACGCTCTTACGTACGGTGGCGTTACGAAAATAAGGTCGGCAGACCGGTTTTCGGGCACCACCGTCGATGTACGTCGCACCGCGATTCGTGCGTCGCTTCCTGCAAAACTTATCACGCAACTCGTTTGGAACAGTCCGGAGTAGTTTATTTACAATATCGCCTTGTAATTACTTTATCGAGTCTCTCTCTCTTTTTGTCTTCCGAGCTGTTTTGATTGAAACTTGAGCCGAGAGATTGTCGTAACACATGAATTATATCGTACACGATAAGAGGAAGTTCGACAACTCCAGCAAGGTTTCTGAGCATTTCCGTTGAGCGTTATCTAAAGATATCTTGACATATTTTTGTGAAGATTACGTAACACGTGACAGATATTTAAAAAAATATATTTAATATATTTTTATCAAGTAATTTATTGTAACTATTGGTTTCCATGCGCTCCAGTTCGACTTGGGCTAGTGGGATTTTGAAATACTTCCATTGGGCATTGTCAAAGATATATTGACATATTCTGTGAAAATTGTTACGTAATATATGTAACAAATATTTAAAAAAATGTGTTTAATATATTTGAATCAATTGATTTGTTGTAATTTGTTATATAGTTTTCTATGTGATTTAACTTGATTATGCCAGCTATAAAATTTTATTTTCTCGTCATAGGTATATAAGAATATTTTATAAATGAAATTTCCACTTTAGAAATACATTGATTTAATATATATACATATATATATATATATATATATATATATATTTTCTAAGGGGACTAATAAAAATATATATATTCAATGTATATATTCTTATTAGTCCCCTAAAGTGGGACTTACAAAAAAATAACTAATAAAATGTTCTGTATATACGATCCGATTGACTTTAGGTCAAAAGATTTTCATAAAACACCTTTATCTGAAAATACTTTCTATCGCGCGAATTTACAAATTTATTTATTACAGGCATTAATGACAAAATTGTTAATGGAATCTGTAAGGTGGTATCACTTACCTTACATAGATACAAAGATAGTGCTTCTCAGTCCTACGTGAGAAACATAATTGTGGAGCTAATTAAACAACAACCAGAGGCTACTATCAAACATATGACAACTGTAGTTTCGGAGCAAGCTACCTGGCATAAGAATGTGGTTCCAACGTAAGTCGAATCGGGAATAAATTCCACTATCAATTATTTATTTACTTATAATAAATTTTTTCTAACAACGCGCCTTTTTTTTTGTAGCTTGAACACTGCTCGAACCGCGTATATTGCATTGAAGTGGTCGACTTTACTTATTTTTCATGGATATAACAAACGTCGTATAACACAAATGGATGAGTCTTTAGCAAAGCTGATCGAGGCGCAGGCAAATTTATCTGCTGCGGCTTTAGCGTCCGCAGATAAGAAACTTGCCAACAAGGTGTACACATTACTCGCGCACGAATGGGTGGCCATCGCAGACATAGAAACTTATGTCGGACATTTAACAAAATTGGAGCTCGGTAACGGCGTAATTATTCTAGCCAGTTTACTTACAAGATATTTAGTTACCACGAAAAGGAATGATTTAGTGGAACAGTTGAAGGTAAGTGAGGACAAAGGTACACGCATAATTTCTAAATATAATATACACGCGTACATGTGTATTATAAATTTCAGACAAACATGATAGACGTTTTTATAAAAGTGACGATTAGCTGTAAGAAGAAACCAGATTTGTACGTAGTCGATGCAGCTGTGCCACTTCTTCGGAGATTGACTCACGAGGAATTCAAAACCCAATTACTTCCCGCTTTGCAAAAAGCTATGTTGCGAAACCCAGAGATTATAATCGAATCGGTCGGTCACATCTTAAACGGGTTGAGCCTTGACCTGAGCCAATATAGCCAGGAGATAAGCAAAGGATTGTTCGCCAATCTGCATTCCAAGGAGGATTTGGTACGGGACGAAGCGGTCGAGGCGTGCCGCAAACTCGCGCTCCAATGTTCCGACACGACGGCCCTGGAAACCCTACTGTCGTCCATATTCGCGGTGTTTCACGGATCGGAGGGCAAACTTACGGTCGTGACGCATAAGATCTCCGTGTTGCAAGGCGCCGGGAATCTCAGCTACAACGTGGCCTCGGGCAGCAGCGTGCAGAAATTGGCCGAGACGGCCTGCGAGCATTTTGTCAAGGTGCTCGAGACCGAGGTGCACGAGAAGACGCTGATACACGCCCTTGAAATGATGGCGCTGTGGTCCAAGAAGTTCTCGTCTAGCGTACCAAAAATCGTCGTGGACTCCTTCAAGAAGGGCATGGCGGCGAAAACGTCCACCGCCGCGGTGCGCACCGCCTACATCAAGCTGTTCTTCTCGATCCCCGCCGCCACGTACTCGGGCGTGATAGCGCCGATCCTCGCGCAGGCGATAACCAGAGCTACGCAGCAATGCGCGCAGCCGGCGGCGGTGACCGAGGGCCTGGTCGCTTCGTATTTGCTGCTCAAATTCGTGCTCGCCGACCAAGTGGAGAACGACAAGCAGAGCGTGCTGTGGAACGCGATAGACGAGCAGATATTCTTTTCCGAGAAATTCCTGTCGACGTGCAGCGACGATATCCTGTACCATCTTATGCTACTCTGCGAACGTCTTATCACCGAATTCTCCGACAAACTGAACGAGAAGGCTCTAACTGGGATTCATCGAGCGATCGTGTCTTGCGCCACTGCCCCAAATTCCACGACACGGCAACGATGCTTTCCGCTGGTTAAGAAAATTATGACCGGTTTGGGCACGTACACGCCGGCGCAGGCACTGCTGGCGGAGTTTAATAAATTTTTGGAAAACATCAAGATTAAATCGGAATCGGATAAGGAGAATAAAGAGGAAACCTCAATGGGCGAGATTACCGGCAGGTGTCTCGCCGATGGATTGTCCGCCATATGCTCGGGTTCCTTCTTATTCGAAGCGCACACCTATCAGATGACCAGAGACGCTCTGCTTCCATCTCACCATCCGGCGCTACTCAAAGCCATACCGAACTTGTGGTTCAAGATCGCCAAGAACTACAATCTCGTACCGAAGGATTTCTTACGCAGCTACAGCAACGAGGTGAGGAAGATGTTGATCCAGAACTATAAACCGGCGCCGAACTACGAAAATGCGCTCATAAAAATCGTCTCGCTCGCACCGGACGCTTTTCTACCCGCTCTGGTGTCGAACGTCACGAGCAAGCTCGACGATCCGGAGATCTTGCGAGTTACCAAGGACGAGTATTTCACGTATCTCATTCCCGAGGGGGAGCTCTACGACAAGAGCGTGCTGCCCGTTAACGACGAGAACGATATCCTCAGTTCTATGAACATGAAGAGAGAAAGTAAGGTCTACTCGTTCAAGGAGCAGCAGGAGGAGCTTCAGCTGCGGCGCGAGTTGTACGAGAAGCGAAAGAGAGAGGGCAAGATAAAGGAGCCGAAGCTGACGCCTAAGCAGGAGGAGACCGTGAAGGCGCAGATCGCGAAGGAGAACGGCATTCGCAAGAGATTGACCGAGTTGAAAGCCAAGATTGACAACACCGTGTCTTTGGTGGCGTGCTCGATACGCGGCAATCGGCAGGAGCTGTCATTGTACTTAAAGGACCTTCTACCGCCCATTTTGAAGAATCTGGGCTCTCCGCTGGCAGCGCCCGAGATGTCGGAGCTTTACGTGTCTCTTCGCCAAACGGTGACGATAGACAACAGCGCGATTCTAGGCGACCTTATTGCTCACGTTACGCTGCGGCTGCTGCAGCCGCAGTGCGATCTGGACCAAGCTTGGGAGGAGGAGAATCTAGATGTGGCGGTTAAAAGAACGCTGAATCTTATACATACGGTGACGATAAAGAGGAAGGAACTGTTCACGGCACCCGCTTTCTGTTACGTTTTTCCTTTCGTAAGGAAGACTCTGACGTCGTACAAGGACGAGGGCATGATTGTACAGGGGCTGCAGTTGATTCAGGAACACGCCAAGCAGCGAGGCAGCACCACCGATTTGAAGGATCTCAGGCATCCCAGACTCCTGCCGCGCAAGCAAATGTTCGACTTGCTCATCGAGCTTATGGAGACCACCACGAGTCGCGTGCAATCTCACGCGGTAGCGACCTTGCTGGACGTCGCGCAGTCTGGCAGCGGTCAACCGGGCGCGGCGATCGCCACCAGCGAGGACATAGACTCGTTGATCGGCGCGTTACAGAATTCGCTGTCCACCGTGAGAGACGCGGCACTCCGGGGACTGACGGTGATACGACAGGCCTTCCCGTCCCGGAAGGAGGATCAGGATCAGCTCAACAGACTTACGAGGCGAGTGTGGATCGCCCGCTTCGACGTGAACGACGAAAACAAGATCCTCGCTAACGAACTGTGGAACGCGGCTGACTTCACCGCGCAAGTGGAGGTCCTCTGCGAGGAGCTGATCCAGGACATCGCTCATCCGGTCGAGCCGGTGCAACAGGCGGCCGCGCACGCGCTAGCCGAGAGCCTGGCCAACGTGCCGCATCTGACGTCGACCGTGTTGGACAACCTGTTGCAGCTGTATCAGGAGAAACTGGCCATGATCCCGCCGAAGTTGAACGATTTCGGTCGCGTCATCGAGCAGCCGATCGACACGTGGGGTCCGCGGCGCGGGGTGGCGCTCGCCCTCGCTCAAATCGCGCCGCTTCTCACCGCCGACACGGTGCACCGGCTCATCCAGTTCTTCGTTCTGACCGGGCTCGGCGACCGGAATCAATCGGTGCGCACCGAAATGCTCACAGCCGCCGTCGCGGCGGTCGATCTTCACGGCAGCGCGAACATCACGTCGCTGCTGCCGGTTTTCGAGGAGTTCATGGACAAGGCACCGAAAATCGGCAGTTTCGACTCGATCAAGCAATCGGTGGTGATCCTCATGGGATCCCTGGCGAGGCACTTGGACAAGAACGACCCGCGGATCAAGCCCATCGTGATGCGCCTCATCGCGGCGCTCTCCACGCCGTCGCAGCAGGTGCAGGAAGCCGTGGCCAATTGCCTGCCGCATCTGACGGACGCCATCAAGGAGGACGCGCCGAAGATCGTGGACAATCTGATGGACCAGTTGCTCAAATCGGACAAGTACGGGGAGCGTAAGGGCGCGGCGTACGGGCTGGCGGGGCTTATCAAAGGCATGGGAATTCTCGCGCTGAAGCAGCTGGACATCATGAGCAAGCTGACCAACGCTATCCAGGACAAGAAGAACTACAGGCATCGCGAGGGCGCGCTGTTCGCCTTCGAGATGCTGTGCACGATGCTCGGCAGACTGTTCGAGCCTTACATCGTTCACGTACTGCCGCACTTGTTGTTGTGCTTCGGCGACTCGAGCCAGTACGTGAGAACCGCTACCGACGACACTGCCAGAGTAGTTATGAGCAAACTCTCTGCTCACGGTGTTAAACTCGTTCTGCCAAGTTTACTGGCGGCTCTGGAAGAGGACTCGTGGAGAACGAAAACAGGTAATTGAGCGCAATGTCGCGTTTATTTTGTTAATTAATTAAGTAAATAAACTGTAACTTTTCTGTGGATTTTAATCTGGCATAGTTTAGCCTTCCACCTTTATTATTTTTATGTTTGGAGATATATGAGACTTTTTTCGGTGTCAAAGCCTTGAGCTTGAACGAAAAATAATCTTATGTGAATTTTGACTCTCCTGATTTCATTATAATTGCAATTTTTATAGGAAGGGATTTTAAACTCCTTATCTTCAATTTCTATACTGCAGCTTTGCCTTTAAATTTATTTGTTATTATTTCCTGTTCTTTAAGAATGTAGCGATTTTTTTATTACCAGTTACCTTATTGAATTAAGTTATTTTGGATACTTTTTTTTCTATCACAGTCTATTATTTTATTTATTATTTATTTTTGTAAGTAAAGTAAATAGTTTTAAACTGAGATTTAAAATTCGTCTCATTTTCAGGATCTGTCGAGTTACTTGGCGCTATGGCGTACTGCGCACCGAAACAGTTGAGCAGCTGCCTGCCGAGTATCGTGCCCAAACTGATAGAAGTGCTCAGCGACTCCCACACGAAGGTGCAAGAAGCCGGCGCGGAGGCGCTCAAGGTCATCGGAAGTGTCATCCGGAATCCGGAGATCCAAGCTATCGTGCCCGTGTTGCTGAAAGCGCTGCAGGATCCCTCGCACAAGACCGCCACTTGCCTGCAAACGTTACTGGACACGCAATTTGTACACTTCATCGACGCCCCGTCGCTGGCTCTGATCATGCCGGTCGTGCAGCGCGCGTTCCTCGACCGTTCGACGGAGACCAGAAAAATGGCCGCGCAGATCATTGGCAATATGTACTCGTTGACAGACCAGAAAGATCTGACCCCGTATCTACCGACTATTATTCCGGGTCTGAAGACAAGTCTGCTTGATCCAGTGCCCGAGGTGCGCAGCGTGTCGGCGAGGGCGCTGGGCGCGATGGTACGGGGAATGGGCGAGTCCAGCTTCGAGGATCTGCTGCCTTGGCTCATGCAAACGCTGACCTCCGAAACCAGCAGCGTCGACAGATCCGGCGCCGCCCAGGGCCTCTCCGAGGTGGTGCGCGGACTGGGGGTCGAGAAGCTTCACAAGCTCATGCCGGAGATCATCAGTACGGCGGAGAGAACCGACATCGCTCCCCACGTGAAGGACGGCTACATTATGATGTTCATATACATGCCGAGCGCGTTCACCACGGAATTCACGCCGTACATAGGACAGATCATCAACCCCATCCTGAAAGCGTTGGCCGACGAGAATGAATATGTGCGGGAGACCGCGTTGAGGGCGGGACAACGCATCGTCACTCTTTACGCCGACTCGGCCATAATGCTCTTGCTGCCGGAGCTGGAGAAGGGCCTGTTCGACGACAACTGGCGTATCCGATACTCGTCTGTGCAACTATTGGGCGATCTGCTTTACAGGATCTCCGGCGTGTCGGGGAAGATGTCGACCGAGACCGCGAGCGAGGACGACAACTTCGGTACGGAACAGTCGCATTACGCTATCATAAACGCCCTGGGCGCGGAGAGGCGGAATCGCGTGTTGGCCGGCTTGTACATGGGTCGGTCGGACGTAGCTCTTATGGTGCGTCAAGCGGCTCTCCACGTTTGGAAAGTGGTGGTAACGAATACGCCGAGAACGCTGCGGGAGATACTACCAACGTTGTTCACTCTACTGCTGGGATGTCTGGCGAGTACGAGCTACGACAAGAGACAGGTGGCCGCTCGGACGTTGGGCGATCTCGTACGGAAATTGGGAGAGCGAGTGTTGCCGGAGATCATACCGATCTTGGAGAAAGGTTTGCAGAGCGACCAGGCCGATCAGCGCCAAGGGGTGTGTATAGGCTTGTCGGAAATTATGGCGAGCACCAACAAAGATATGGTGCTAACCTTCGTCATTAGTCTCGTGCCAACGGTAAGGTGAGTAACGACCGTCCTCGCAGAAACAATAACGATCGAAACGCGTGATCGGGCGTTTTAGATAAAGCGAGATTTCGTAATTTCTGTTTCAGAAAAGCACTGTGCGACCCGCTGCCGGAGGTCCGTCAGGCCGCGGCGAAAACCTTCGACGGCTTGCATTCCACGGTGGGCGTTCGCGCCCTCGACGACATATTACCGGCGATGTTGACGCAACTGAACTCGCCCGACCCGGCGGAGGCGGAGAACACTTTGGACGGCTTACGTCAAGTGATGGCGATCAAGTCGCGCGTTGTACTGCCATATCTAGTCCCGCAATTAGCCTCACCGCCGGTTAACACGAAAGCACTGTCGATACTGGCGAGTGTGGCAGGTGAAGCATTGACAAGGTTCCTCCATAGAATCTTACCAGCATTACTCACTGCTCTTTCCAGTGCGCAAGGAACGGCAAACGAACTGCAGGAGTTAGAGTATTGTCAGGCCGTTGTTCTTTCCGTCACCGACGAGGTGGGCGTCAGGACCGTGATGGACCAGCTGATGGAGGCCACGCGGGCGGAGGATCTCTCGAAACGGCGAAGCGCCGCGACGTTGCTTTGCGCGTTCTGTCGCGACACTCGCGCCGATTACAGCCAATACGTTCCGCAATTGCTTAGGGGTTTGATTCATTTGTTCACCGACGAGGACAGGGACGTGTTGCAGATGAGTTGGGAGGCACTCACAGCCGTCACCAAGGTGAGCGTGTGAATGGATATGCACGATAAATCGAATGCCAGGAATTAATATTACATTATATAAAAGAATGCGAGAAATGTTAAATTATACTACATTAATTTATACCATAATTATAATATCTTAATTTATACTATAACTTTATTCATACTGTAATTTCTTATATAAATATATATTATATATTATAGATATTAATTATAATATCTTAATTTATACTATAACTTTTCATACTTAAAATATAAATTCTTTATTTAAATATTCTTAAAACAATATCAATATTTTTAATTGCTTTACTTCTTGCAGACTCTGTCATCTGAGCAGCAGATAGCGCACGTACAGGACATTAGGCAAGCCGTTCGGTTCGCAGTGTCGGACTTGAAGGGCCAGGAATTGTTACCCGGATTCTGTCTTCCTAAGGGAATCACGCCGATCCTACCGATCTTCAGAGAGGCGATACTGAACGGTCTGCCGGAAGCGAAGGAGCACGCAGCTCAGGGGCTGGGAGAAGTTATAAGACTGTCCAGCGCGGCCGCGTTGCAGCCGAGTGTCGTGCACATTACCGGTCCGCTTATCCGAATTCTCGGTGACCGTTTTAATTGGAGCGTTAAGGCGGCCGTCCTCGAGACGCTCGCTATATTGCTTGGAAAGGTTCGTACGAAATTGAACATTTTTGAAACTTTTGTCAAGACGAGGATTTCACATCTCATATTATTACGCGATGAATTATAAATAAACAGAAGAATATATACACATAAGATATTATCTTTCAATCATTCCCAAGAAAAGGTTCTTCTGTTTTCGAAATTATTTATCTTGCTTACAGGTTGGCGTTATGCTGAAACAATTCCTACCGCAATTGCAAACTACGTTTTTGAGAGCGTTGAATGACAGCAATCGGCAAGTCAGATTGAAAGCAGCTTACGCCCTCAGCAATCTGATTGTCATTCATACGCGAGTCGATCCCTTATTCACTGAACTTCATACTGGTATTAAAACGGGAGATGATCCAGCGATAAGGTAAGTCTCGATCTATACGGATACGACCTTTGAGTATTGAAACATTTTACAAGAATTTAATGTCATTCGGAACAGGGAAACGATGCTGCAAGCTCTCAGAGGTGTACTGACCCCGGCTGGTGACAAAATGACCGACCCGATGAAGAAACAAGTATTTGCAACGCTCAGCAGCATGCTTAGTCATTCAGAGGACGTAACGAGGAACGCGGTCGCTGGTTGTTTCGGCGCCCTTTTGCGATGGTTAACTCCGGAGCAATTAGCGATTGCATTTAACGATCATCTTTTATGTAAGTTCACAAAGAATACGATATGTGGTTTAAATTTAACGTTTATAAAAATTACGCTATACAAAATTTGCCTTGAGGTTCAACAAATGATTTCTTATGTACTTTTGGCTGCTAACACGAATCTGAGCTCTTTGAAATGGCTTTAGCATGTCAAAATTTTGAGAAATCTTATAAAAGTTACTACAAATCGCAATTTTGGCATTTTTCGATAATTAATAACTTTGAACTAAAATATACAAACTTTCGCAAAGCGAAACAAAAGATCTAAATTACTGCTGTAGGATAAAAAAAATAAACCAAACAAAGGTAGTTTTAAGAATGTAACTAATTTCACTGATCTTATTTAATCTATGAACTCATTCAGGGGCACATTTAATTCTAAAACATAAATTTAAAACAAAATTTGACACTTATATTTTTGGATTGCTAAACATGAATCTAAACTCAAATTCTAAAAATGCAAAATAATGGATTTAATATGGTCGATACAAAATTTTTAAAATTTGTAAAATTAAATTTTATAAATATTGTGTTCAGTGATTCTAAAAATATAAAAGTGTCATATTTTGTCTTTTAGAATTAAATGTGCCTCTGAACAGATTCATAGATTAGATAAGTTTAGTAAAAAGTTTAAATACAACTTAAAACTACTCTTGTTTGGTTTCTTTTTTATTCTATAACGGCAGTTTAGATCTCTCGTTTTCGCGAAACCTTAAAAAAATTGATTGTTGCTCACTGTTATTAATATATGATTGATATTCAATTAGCTAACGATGTTAATGCCGACTGGGTACTCAGGCATGGACGTTCAGCTGCACTTTTTGTAGTATTGAAAGAATCGCCCACCACGGTGTATCCTAAGGAAAAGGATCGCGTTTGCACGGTGATACTTTCATATTTGGCTGCGGACAGAGTGCAGATTGTCATGAACGGCGTACGAGCGTGTGGATACTTATTTCAGTATCTCATGAACGAATCGCAGCCGATACCACCGCAAATTTTGTCACCTTTTGTGAGGGTAAGTTCAAGAACATTTGTCATGTCTATACGAGATTCTTAATCTCGTACCTCTAACGAGGTACATTAAAAGACGAACGTTGGCGTTATCCTCAGCGTACAATTAAATATGAATGCGGTAATTGACCGTCGTTTCTGACATGTGCGAGTCATTGGCGGTTACCAAATCCACAGTGAAATCCTTAAGAATTGCGAAAGAAACAAATCCAGATATGACTTGCTTCTTCCAATGTAAAACGAAGGTCCAGATGAAGCTTTGACGGAAAGAACGATAATATAAATTTTAATCCGCGTAATAAAATAATGATTTAACAAGAGTTGAAAGTACGTGATGTCTATGACGAGAATTGACATGTGTCTCTGGTCAGTTCTCGTAATCGACACAACATACTTTCCACTCTTGTTAAAACATTATTTTATTATGCGATTGACGTTCGTCTTTTAATGTAGTAATGTATTAATATTTGTTAATATTTAATTTTGAGCACCAACAACCGCTTTGACTCTCATTAGTTTTTTTTTTTTTTATGGATTCCTGTGAAACAGATTTTAATTTCTCTATAAAGAGGAGATTTATCGTTCAGCTGCATTAATTTTCGATCCTTTTAGAAAATCGAAACATATATGGGGTGATGATCGGATTCGAACTTGAGACCTTTCGAATATAAATCGATCGTTCTCACACAGAGCAACACGTCATCCCAAACACAACAATATTTTGTAATGTTAAATCCATATTAACCCTTAATATATCTGCTTTAATTTTCAGTCGATGAATAACAACAGCAATGACGTGAAGCAATTACTCGCCCGAGTTTGCATTCATCTTGCCCGTAACATACCACCTGAAAATATGTCGCCCGAACTGCTCAGGGCACTCTTGCCAATGTTGGTGAACGGCACGAAAGAGAAGAATGGATATGTCAAAGCGAACAGCGAGCTCGCACTTATCGCGGTGCTTCGGCTGAGGCAGGGCGAAGAAGAACATCAGGTTAGTTGCTATTTCTCAACTGAGTTATTTTTCTAAGTCTTTTTTTCTTTATCTTTATATGTATCTTTATATATTATATATAGATTATCTTTATATATAGATTTAATCTTTACGAGGCGTGATTGTCCCTTTTATTTAATTAATCCTTTTTTTTTATGTAAAATGATAGTAACAGCCTTGTCATCTTTTTTCAGCGCTGCATGGCTTTCTTGGACGTTGGCGCGAAGGAATCTCTATCCGACGTGGTTAGCAAAGTGTTGCGTAAAGTCCTCTCTCAACCGGAGGGCAAAATAGAGGAATTAGACGATACGTTACTCACGTGAGAGATATTGTACTTCCCGGGGCTTATTACGCACTATACCCGTACCAATAATCGTATTACCCATCATTATTCGCCCGATCTCTATAAAGAGGAGATTTACCGTTCATGTATCAGCATTATGAACAAACTAGCTCGTTCATTGTATCTCGATAAACAATTAAAGAGCGTGAACTGTCGCTCGATGTTCAAGTTACTTAAACTAAGATGTCCTGATGTCAAGCGATTCGAACCGGAATTGTACATACTTTTACGAGAGATGTTTTCTATGATTCATATAACCGCCACCTGACATCCAACGATCACCACCGCACGAGCGTTTTCCCACTTAAGAGATCAGAGGTGACAGTCGGAATTTATTATCGAGACTTTCTTCGTGTTGAAGGTGAGATAAGATTTATTATTTAAACCGCGTTACATTTTATTATTCACACAACTGCATTTTAAACAGTCCCATTATTATTCAATTGTTTATAAACTCAACATGGTTGTACTACACGTGCGTTATATCAAACATTGATTTTTTTTTATTTGCTGTAAGAAAAAAATATTTGATGAAAGTCCACACAATCGACTTGAAGAGTTATAAAAGTCAGCTCAATGATTCGCTCATGTAACTAGACTATGAGGCTGTACAGAAAATGCTCGCTTGCTTCTGTTAAATTTATTTATTTTTTGCTTGCACTTTCTGTATTTTTACACTAGATATATACTCGAATATAATTCGAAAGCAGTACCGTTTGTTTTGGGAGTATAGTGCGTATTTGACAATTCTTTTAGCAGTTGACATATTGAGAAAGAGCAGAGAAAGTGCAAGATTTAACGTAAGGTAATCGAAAAAACGTAACATCCTTGGTTAATATTTAAAAAATTGATTGTTATAGTATAAATAATTTTTAAAATATCTCTCTTTCTCTATCGCACATTCTTTTATACAGATAATTTTTCTATATTTTTTTTCTTTGTAAAAATGCTACGAAATACATAGCGCGAAAGGTGGCAATGACGAAAGAGATATGGTCTTTTAAAAATTATAGAGAAAGAAATATGATTAAAAGAATAATATAAAACATTAATTAATTGTAATTGAGATAGAATATATGGTGTTCCTTAGGGTGTTCCTTAAGTACATTGTCATACTCAAGGGGGCAATTCTTTGGGCAATTTTATTTTAGGTAAAAAAGTTCATATAAACATGTGTCCCAAGCGGCTTAGTTTCCGAAACATGTGTTTTCAAAAAAAGATTAAGTACAGATATTAATATTAATATTATTATTATAAATATATTAATATTTTTAATATTAAAATTAAAATTTTAAATTATATTAAATATATTAACATTTTTAATATTTTTACTTTGAAGCAAGGTCTAACGTGGAGAAGTACTTTGCGTTTCCCAACTGTCGGTACTACAAATTTTGACAGATTATTACACGAATTTTCTTGGAAACACCCTATTTGGGAAACTAAGCCGCTTAGGACACATGTTTAAATAAACTTTTTTATTTGAAATAACTCAAAGAATTGCTCCCTTGAGTATGGCAATGTAGTTAAGGAATATTCTGTGTATTATCTCTACACCAGCAACGTCGTTATTCATGCAAATATGAGGGAATTGTAATAAAGGTAATTTTTTTTCGATAGAAATATCTAAAAACATTAAATTTCGACGTTCGATACGATCGATGGTTTTAACAATTTACTTTTCTATACCTTTCGAGTGAATCATTGCGTTTCTCTGAAATAAACGACCATTCTGGAAGACCTTCCCAGAAAGTGCAAGTAACGCGAAATCTATAGAGAAAATTTACAATGTGGCTTTCTTGCAATATTGTTTCGTTCTTTCATATATATAACAATGTAGATTATATTCCAGAATAAAAAAGAAGTATCGATGTTGTTGGTAGAAATATGAACAGATTTGAACGGAACCAGGCGTGTCCAAATCTACCCAGTTGGAGCGCTCGGTTCAGTCGCATTAGGATCTATAATTCGCGTAGTAGATTGTTAAGTCGGCTCGCGCTGCTCCGAAATGTCGTGATACTCTTTGGTCCCATCATTGAAGTGTTCTCCGGTACAGGCTCCGTAAAATAACGTGTGGCTCCGCATTTACCGATTTTCGCATAATTCTAATAACTTTGCATTCACTTAAAAAAATAAATAAAAAAATAAAAAAAAAACGTGATGGACAATCGCAGGATTTTGTACTTTTATATGATTTCTACGATCGCGCCCGTGATTTACTTATACGCGACGCAGTTACCGGCAATTGTTCTCTCCCTGAATAGAGCCGAAAATCGCGCACTTCGTCTCGGCGCTACGACGCTCCGTTCGAACGAACATAAGAGAGACGCGAGCAAAACGGAGGCAGTGGATATGATGGACCAGAAGTAACACTTCACTTCGTGTTTTTCGAGCAAGGAGGAACACTCCACTCGCGACCTAGTCGTGCGTTTAGCTTCAGCTGTTTCACATGGCCCGGGATTTCCGTAAACACACGACGGATCACGCAGCTCGGTTTCCTTCTCGTTATAAGTGGCGTATACATTATGAGCAGGTTGCGCGATCAAATCCTGGTCGACGTTAATTAGACTTTTCCTCTGTTTTACAAATTTTTCAGAAAAAGTAATCTTCACGATTCTACGATAAATTTGCGTACGACATTTCGTAAACGAGAATATTGTTCGGGATAGGCATCTCGTCGTGCTTTCTAAATTTTTGTATTGTGCAATTAGGTCTCTCGCAACAAAGTAACATTCTATTGAAGTGTGTCTCTATTATTTATATATCCTTCTTGGGACGGGAAATCCTTTACTTTCAATCCATAATTTTTCAAGAACAGACTTCCCGACTTCCTCTTGAAGGAAAACCCAATCGTAGAAATCGATCACGAATCTTTTCCTTTGTGAACTAATGAAAAACTAAAGTTTCACGCGCGATGAAATTTCATCTGAGGCCCGGGGGTAATTAAAGACGACATTACCAATTATTTTGACTGTGTCGAGGATAACAAATACAATCGTTTTACGTGATCAACGACGAAGTATTAATCGTCGATGGTTCAACTTGCTCTTCATCTTTTTTCCTATTTCTTAAAACTGGAAAAAGGTGAAGAGTAAATTAAACCGAAATTGAAGTTAATCTGCATTGGGGAAAATATAGATATAAGATTATAAAGAGAAAGAAAGACAGTTATATAAAAAGAAAGACAAATTATAACGAATAAAGAAATGCGACATTAGTGATCTATTATTACTTACGCATTGAAAAAGAGAATTTTTTTGTTATTTTAGCAAATAGTCCTACTGATGACTTTTATTTTTTCTTATCACATTTTAAAGATAATTTTACATGCATTAGTTATGTACACCACGAATGTATGTGATATAAATAGAATGCGCTCAAAATGGACAGATTTTATTTCTATTTTCTTGAAAAAAAAAAAAAAAGATTGATTATTATTTATTATTATTAGTTAACAAAGGCTACTTTCCTTTTAAAAAGCACAATCGACACATTTGACAAATCGACACACATCACTTTCCATTGATAATTTCGTTCAAATTCATTCGACACTTTCCGATTCTTCGAGAGTCGGAGGGTGTTTTGTCTAACTGAATAATTATTAGAATGAATTCGCAAATTTGCTCCCAGCATTTCGTTTGACTATATACATACGATATAAGGGTTTGGAGTGTACTCGAGTGTGTTAATCTGTGTTGATTTGTGTGTTCCCTAAAAGGAAAACAGCCGAAATATGTATACAAAAATTTTTTTTCTTGCGAAAAGTCGATGGATGCATAATAAACTTACATTTATAAAGTTATAAACTGCAGCATCGCGCGCAGAATTTCGCACATATTTTATTACTTTTATTACTACTTTATTAATTTATATTTAATTACTTTGTTTTTCATTACGTCTAATTAAAAATGATACAATCGGCAGAATGCCGTTTTAGATACGCGCAATCAATGAGCTCGCTCAGTTTCTCTGAAGCGAGTTGCGTATTTACATTATTACGCATTAACATGATTTTACTAACAACGATCGTTGTAGTGGTCGATTTCCTTAAGCATAGAAACGCTATGTCAAACGATGAATTCCTGCTTATCTTTAGAAAGCGGATACGCGATATATATATAACAATTACGTGATACCAGAGAAATTTCTTTGAAATCGCAGAGATCGTATACGTATCGCGCGCCGCGCCGGAAATACAGCTACCCAGCGTCGAAATGTTATCCCGACGTCGCGGCAGCACGTCGCGCAATCGCCTCGCGCCGCCGTACAAAATAAGAAAGAAGAAAGGAACAATCCGCGAGGACACAGGGACGTGGCCCGCAGCTGCACGTTATGCAGTTCCGCCGTCGCACTTCAAAGCATTGCCGTCGCCCACGCGCGAAAACTCTCGCTTTACTGCGTCCGGAAGCGACGCTTTATATCCCCTGCGTGATCTCTCGCGAAGGTATTAAGGCGACCCTTTCCCGCCTCGGAGGTTTCCGTTGTAGCACGTTGATCGATCTTTATCTGCTACGATCGTGACAAAAATTATGACTTCGAAAGCACGTGGCGTTAAAGTATTGTAGCAATTGAATAAATATACATGTATAAATAGATAGATATTATAGATAGATAATATACGTGTATAGATAGATGAATAGAAATCGTTATTTATTAATTAGGATGACATCTTCTCATGAACTGGATAAGCATAAAACAAATACAATTAATAGCAGGTCTGCAATAAAATTCAAATGCAAGATAATACACACAGATCTAGATTACAAAATTAAAAAAAAGTAAAAATTCAGTTTTTTACAAGAAATAACGCTATATATAATAGTTGGCGTTATATAAAATAACTCTATATATCTGTTTTTTTTTTTAAGAATATGCATATTTTTGAAATTATTACATGTGTATAATTCTTTATATGTGTTATCTTTCTTTTGCTCATTTTTAGTCAGATTTTTTTTTTTAACAAAATACATTGCACGCTTTCGACGTACGAATCTGATACTTCCGAACATTATAATCATCATACGCATAATATATTTAACGTTGCAGCAATGTTGGTTTCAAAATTACTCATGGGACTATCTGGAGAAATAAATTTAATAGAACTCTCTTAGTCTAATACGTATATAGACATAACGAATTACCTTTAGAGATGTAGCCTAAAAAGTTTATTTAAATCTAAATCACAGACATGATAGTCGCAATATCAATAATCGCTAAATAGAATAGGATTTCCTGTTACTTTTTTGTACTCACTATTTATTATTCGTTATTTATTTATACCTATTCGTAGCAGTATGAGAAGGCGCACCTCTTACCAATTTCAGTGGTATGGCATTTCATACGCATCCCCGCTTATCTACACAAACGGTTCAACGATATATGTTTAGCTTGATTTGTCCTGAAATAACAAAAGCGCCCTTGCCAACGCATATGTCAATAATTCGACAATATTTTTTGTTTAATCTTGCTGCAAGATTAGGTCCTGAGAACTTATGTTGTATTTGTCTATTGTCTTGCTAATTATAAGTATGATTTTTTTCTATTATCCAAAGTAACATCGTATGGTTGACTGCCATATTGATCTTTATAAAATTTACATTCAAAAGAGAGTCTGAAATCCCTTTGATTTAAACTCTCGCACGTGATGAGCGAAAACGAGATAAAATGTGGAAAGGAAAGAAATGTTATTCACTGGAAGAATTTTTGAGATATTCTCAACGGCTATCTAAAGGATTAATAATTGAGAGGCTTATCTTTCGAATCTAACTAATATAATTAGATGTGAAAGATAAGTATTATATTATTTAATTAAGCATTAGCATGAGAAAATAATAGTGATACATAGGGGACTAGATAATTGACAATCGTATGAATAATTAAGAAAGGATCGATGAATCACACAAAAGATATGTAAGTATATACATTATTGTAGTTGCATGGAATATTATTAAAACTATTAATATTATTAACTATTATATTAAAACAGTGTAAAATTCGGGAATGTGGTAGCTTGTAAACTTATCCGTATAATCACATACAAGTACAGATCATTGTCATCTTATCAAAGTATCGAAAGGCTTCTTTCGAAAACGTTTTATATTTCTCCGACAAATTGGATGTTGTTCTTAACAAAAAAAAAAACCGTCTGACGATAGTGACGATTATCGTTATTTTAATATTTCCTCGACTTTCCAATCCCTAACGTCGCGTATTTTTGACTTTCATATCGTCTCGAACGAGACGCCGAGGAAAAATATGTTTTACCTGTTAAAGAGAATAATTCGGAATCTATTCTTCTTTTTCCCTCTTTCTTTACCAAGAACTACTGGCGACTCGCGGAGATATCTACCAAGTGATTTGACAAAACTTCCGTTAGGAATGTATAAACAGTGGTGGACGAAATGCGGCATCCCGAGACTTCCATTCGCTTCCACTCGCCCGGGGGTGAGTGTGTACTTCTTCCCTGTTTACACTTCAAATCCCGACTGGCTTCCACAGTTGGAAGCGAGAAGACATATCTTATACGAGTGCTACACAGCCCGTTAGAGAAAATGCCACCAGTTTCGTTGCTTGTTTAAAAGAACTAAACATCCTGGATTTCGAATGAAATACGTGATAATTGTGAAAAAATTAGTTCGCACGCGACCGCCTTAATCGCGGATTCTCACGGTTGAGCTTACTGCGACTATTGTTAATTGACATATTTTGATTGGTATTCACAGAGTTCGATCTTATCCGTCTGTCGATGCATTGATAACTGGAACATCCATTTCAAATTAAACGTTAAAAATTGAATTATTAAATTGTCCTCGAATTTTTCTTTGGTCCTTAAATATTATTAAATGCTTTATCGTTCTCTCTTTCTTTCTTTCTTTTTTCCAATATTCGCAGAGTCCAATCTTATATTTAATCCATTATATCAATGCATTGGTATAGCCGGATACTCATTTCGAATTAAATGTTAAAAATCGAATTATTAAATTGCCTTTGGTCCTTAAATATTAATAAACGCTTTATCTTTTTCTCTTTCTCTCTTTCTTCTAATATTTTTTCTTGAAAAAAAACTAAATAGTTTTCACTGATAATTTTTATCAGCTCAAAAAATCAAGGTTAAAATTTAATAATAAGTTGTAAAATTTGATTGCGATACACACTAGAAATTAAATTGACGAGTCACAGTTAAAGGCAAAAAAAGTGCGCGTTGAAGATTGCCGACGGTCCGTTATACACAATACCTAACGATAACTTAATTTTATGTGTTACTATATATATTTGAGTTACTAGAGAAAATGGCGTTAAAAAAGAAAGCGAATAATATAAGAAAGAATATAAGATATAATACAGAATGCAAGATATAATAAGAATACAAGAACAAAAGAGATTAAGAAAAAATTTTGGTGAAAGTTTTATGATGGGAAAAACCCAAAGAATGAGTACAAAACAATAAAAAAGAAACTTTTAGGTTAAAAAATAAAAATGCATAAGTTTCCTATTTCGAAACGGTTTGCATTTCGAATGTTTTATATCAATGTTTTACATTAAAGCGAAGTCTTGTTTTATTAAGCATATTAAGCATTTAATTACATGATGAATACGAATCTTCGAAAACTTAAAATAATAAACTTAAAATCAACAGATCTTCTTTTTGAATGCAACATATGATATTTTATAAAAATTTTTAACAAATACAGAGAAATGCTTTATCATTATGGCTGTGGTATAAATTGATTATTTTATATTAATTAATCAATGTATAATACCTCGATGTTATAAATGAGAGCTAATTGATAATTTTTCACATAATTTACATAATCAATCATTTTATATTTGTCTTACCTTCACTACAGAATATTCATCCGTATCTAGACACATGTGAAACATGTGAGAAAATAAGATAAAGAATTAAGATAATCACTTATATAAATACTGTCGCAGGATCCTTCACATATTCTAACTTCAGGTTAGTTATAAAAATAAATAATATATAACAATATATATAATTCTGCTAACAAGTTAATAACAAGTAAAAAATGCTTTGGATCTTTAAAATATTGAGTGGTGCACGTAGACCTGGACGTAGACGGCCTGGCACGTAATTCCGTGGATTTCTCAAACGTTAGTACTATGCAAAAAGAACAAGAAGAGGAAAGGGGTGACTGTCGACTTGTGGTCATTTCTGACTGACGGAAACGGACCGACTCCTAATGTACCGCTAAAATCGTCTAATTGGGCTGATGATGTAGAGGATGATTATAAAGGATTTTCATAAAGCAGCAGCAAAGATCCGGTTATATCGTCGGCAACATTGCCGACTGCTCCAAAGGCTGCACGATAACCAGGGATTGATGAAGAAAATATTCCTATAAATCCTCCTTATGTCTGCATAAGAAATTTGCCATACGACGTATACGGAACAGACCTGGCAAATTTCTTCACAGGTATGAAGATCTCAAACATACATTTACCAAACGACGCAAATAAGATTAAGGGCTGCGGTTGCGTCGAATTCGAAGATCGTCAGAGTTTAATTGATGCTCTTTCTATAACAAATACGACGATTAAGTCGAGTTCTTTTATAATAATTCTAAAATTTTTATCTAAAATAATAAAATTTTCTTAAATACTCACACACATGCGTATAGAATAATACGTATTATATAAATATATGTTATTAATATTTCATATATGTATATAATAATGTATAATAAATAAATAATAATGTATATAAAATATGTATAATAAATTTTGTGTGAAATATATATATATATATAACTACATTTTATTATATACATATATAAAATATGTATCTACATATATAATTTTGAATCGAAAGGAACTTGAGAAACCGCTATTAAAATTAAAATAAAATATTTAAAGAAATATTTTATATCTCGAATCATTTCGTTGAATATAAAAGATTTAAGATTTTGATAGGTTAAATAAAACTTTGTTGCTATCGACACGATACGAAGAATTCTGTAAGTAAAGTGTGTTGTGTGATTTTATCCTCTTCCCCTCATCTTGACTCAAGAACAAACCGCGGCATTTACGGTCGTCTGTCTGCCAGCCGGATTCTGTAATTTGTGGTGACAATTTCATGTTCTGCCTCGTGCACGATACTCATAACGGGAACGTATGACGAGGCCCCCGGGAACACGCGATACAAATCCGTGCAGGGTCGGTGTCTGGTGGAAGCGGCGATAACGATCTTAACACAGTCATTAGATGCACTTGTCAATTTTTCGCGACGACTTGCAGTCGCTGGTACGCGTGGAATTGACGCCTGCTGATGGCACTGTTAATTCTGTATTACTAAACAGAATATCGCGCTTTATTATTAGTGAAATTTATATACATAATATATAATTAAATAAATAAATTTTTAAGATTGAGTAACGAATGCTTTTAAATTAAATTTATTTTTTAAAAACATAATTTTTTTTCTTATAAGCATATCTACAATATCTACATATTAAATATAGCGTAAGACGTTTATAGGGAAAGAATTAAAATATTTAAAATAAAATATTAAATATCTAGACGTGAAGTCTATATATTACCACATTTAATATATTATTTTTTGTTTAAATAAATATCTAAACGTGCCAAAAATCTTTTAATAGGTTTTTCATGCATGGAATTGTAAGAATTTAAATGTAGAATTATATGATATCCATTGGAAAGTAAAGATTTAGTCAAATAGCAGTTATCAGTGACCGTTCGTCGAAGAGATCGGAAAAATGAAATTTGTGTGACGTATCACGTTGCCTTACCTTCTCCTTTAACTCTCACTCTTTTCTCTCCCTTTCTCTTTCAGAGTGTTATGTTTGTCGCCCCGAGAGGCGACATGCAGGGGCGACATGCGACTTTTGGCGCGTTCTGGATCCACGAACTCCCTTCACCACTTGTTGTCGAGATAGTGAAACCGCAGCCAATCAAGTGTGCGTAGGCGGTGCGACGATGCCTGAGCCCTGAGGGCGGCCGCGTTCAACCAACGAGCGAGCGAGCTCCATGCCATCGTAGTTGGACCCGTGGTGGACTGCACCGATTTCTGGGCCAAGAAAGAATCAGTCGCCTCAGTTCTATTTCACGATCGTAGAAGGGTGCACGTGACTTCAAGCAGTTCGTTCGGAAGATTTCCGCGTTGCCTCGCACTGACATTCGACAATTGAGGAAGTGATAAAAACTGTCGGTCCTGTGCGGAAATGTTCCAGGATCTGAGTAACATTTCTCTGATGCCCCTGGAATTGAAACTGCAACTGTCGCCACTCTTGATGCAGCACTCGTCACCGATCGCTCTACAGCGTAACTTAGGTACGTATTGAATTATTTCCAGCATAAATTTCAATTCGTTTTATAGTCGACGATGTGACGAAGACGGCCTCACGGGTGAAGGTTAGCGGTTTGTGTTTACGGTGATTTTGAGTTTTCGACACAATTAGCGGCGTATATGATACTCCAATGTCAGAAACTTCAGTTTATGATATTGATCCGATGTAACGTGTAAAAATTTTTAAAATATAATTCACGACTGCAATCTCCCACTCAATTCAGTTTTCTACCCTTAGTTTCTCTTCATTTTTTCTTCAAAACTTATTTATTGATTGCTCTATATTTAGATCATTATATTATCGAAAGAATTAAATTGCTTTTACTGAAAAATCCTTAGCGCGGCGATTATAATGAATTTTTAATTTGGAAGACATCTATTATTATTGGTTTTCTATGTAACACGCAAAAAATTTTTCAAATATAATTTGTGACCAATAATCCCTCACTCGAGATCTTCAGTTTTTTAATTTCACTTCTTCTCAATGTTTTCCTTAAAATTAATTTGGACATATTGTCGTTGTCGGAATAATTATATTGTTTTTATCGAAAGTCCTTAGCGAGACGATTAAGTTATAATGAATTCTTAATTTGGACGGAAATCTATTAATACCGATCTGATATAACGTACGTGTAAAAAAATTTTTCAGACATAATTTGCAACTAATAATCTTTCATTTGAGATCTTTAATATTTTATTTTTATTTTTTCCTTAAAATTAAATTAGATATATATTATCGTTGTATAATTGGAATAATTATATTGTCTTTATCGAAAGTCTTGAAGGCGATGATTAAATTCCAATGAATTTTTAAGTTGGAAGAGATCTGTTAATATCGATTCGATGTAAAATGTAAAAATTTCTCAGATATAATTCACGACTGACAATCTTTCACTCGATTCAGTCTTTCGGCTTCATTTTCTTTTCTTTTTTCAAAATTGATGTAGGCACGCTGTCGTTACATTATCGGAACAATTGTATTGTTTTTAATTTGAAAGTCCTTAGCGTGACGGTGAAGTTATAAATTTTCCATTCGAAAAGGCATCTGTTTCACGGAGAAAAAATAGTTTTCATGATCAAACGATCATAAACGTCTCGTATGCGAATTTTTTGCCTGTGAAAATTTGTGAAATCCGAGCGGTCTAGAAGGAAAGATCGCTGTGACGAATCGATTTGCACCCTAATGAGGAGACCGGGTTCTTCCGGGGCCACCTTGTATCACTGTCGATCACCAAATATCCCGTGTAATGTAACCTACATTGGACACTGCATTGATTATTCGACGAAAGAGATGAAAGGAGACCGCGACCTTCGGGGCGAACAATTGTTATCTACCTACTGCAGAATGGCTTTTTAGTGCGGTTTACGGGTGCCGGACACGATTGTATCCATAATGCCACGAGACAAGTGCGATGGTTGACGTGAAACGCTGTAAGGGTAACCCCCGCTGGCTACGCTATTTCTGTTACTTCATCCACACTAATATTTTCCTATTCACCCTCATTGTCAGACAGCGTCGCCTTCTCAGAAGAAATGCCGCCTGTGTGCCTATTGGCAATTCGTGTCGCGTAAGATAGTGGCGAACGCGGTCATCGGTATATTAAAAAGAATTCTAGAACTCTCAATCTTATAATATTTATTCATTTTTGTTACATTCCCTTTTTCGTACATCTCTCTCTGGACATTTTCCATCATATTTTTTTCAGGGTATTTGGATACACAGATAACACTGCATGGTATAACACAGTGAATTATTATCCATGTTGTTTGTCAATGTTAAATAAGTATAAAATGAGAGAGATTCACTATGTATAAAATATATATATATATATTATAGACAATGATAAGACACAATATTTTTTTAATTTTTTATTCAACAGTTAATAAACCACAGAAATGCACGCGCATTCAAGCCAAAATTTCGAGAAAAACAAAGAGCATTTTCCAGCAGCGAGAGACACATATCACTGTGAAACACATGCTTGGATTGTGCGTGCGCTTCCATTGCTTAACTGTTAAATAAAAAATTTTAAAAATGTTGTATCTTATCATTGTCTATATTATCTATAATATATATATTTTTTATTATATTATTAATGATATATATATATTTTTTTTACCATATTATCAATAATATATATTTTCCCTTATTTTCCCTATTATCTATAATTTATCCGTGTATCATACATAATTTTTCCACATATTATCCATTTTATACTGTAATCTATATCTTGTTATCTATCCATGTATAATATATATAATCATAGTCCAATAATCTCTATAAGAAAATGAGCGCTTATAAAATATCTTGATATTGACAGCTGACATTTACACAAATAATGTTTAATTTATCATTATTTAATTGCAAAAATATCCGTAATTTGGTAATTAACAAGGTTGAATTTGTCTTTTAATGCTGAATTATCCTCAAAGTGTGATGCTTTAATAATGGAACATTTTTTATATCCTTTTTTGTATTATTAATCGTTAATTAATCATCATGCTATTAATTTGCAGATGAGAGGATGAATTCAAGAGAGAGCGAATGGCTCTTTCAACCCCCATTGTTGTCCGGTGTCAATGCGGAACTGGTTAATGTAAATCTTTGGCAGCAATTTCATCAGCACCAAACCGAGATGATAATTACGAAGTCGGGCCGGTGAGTACTTTTATGTGTCTTCATTGCTGTTTTTTTTTTCTAAAGTAGATACATCAAAGTATATATTATATATTTTTTATATATTACGTATTCAAAATTATTATATATTTTTTATATCATTTCTTATATTTTTCTTATATTATTTATAAATTCTTAGAATGTATTCTTGAACAATGCTCAACAACTAGAAATCAATAAGATAATTGTAATAAAAAAGAAATAATCACAACTCAAACGTTGCAAACGAAACCGAATGATAAAATAACGCGGTGACAAATCTCTCGCGATGCGTAATCATAATAATCCTTCAAATGTCGTAATATTTTCCTCTCACGGTCAGTAAAGCAAAGAAATCTCGAAATTTAATATAATGAATCAGGATAAAATGGATCGTCGACGAAAACGTGACTGGCGGTATCAAGATTCAATTATAACAGTCATATAAGAATAATTATTCATATGTGCCGCGCGTGTTTATGACGCGTCTGAGTGGCGCGGTAGCGGTGGCGCCCGCGTGCCTTCGGTTGGAGAGCACGAGGGTTGATGAGGGAGCGAGACAAGATACTTCCCTTGAGACTTCTTCTTTTCTCGGCGCCCGTGAAAAGTGACGAAGCCGAAGAGACGTCGCGCCGCCGTTGCCACTCCCCCACTGTCTGGCAACCGGAGGCCTACTGCTTAGTCGGGCGCCACGCCGGCGCTCTCGAAGCCATTGCGTCGCGAGTTACCTCTCAGGAAACAACGGATCCTGCTGCGAGGATTCTGCAAAAAAAAATGCAATACGAGAGCACCATGTCCCTTATCGCTGATTTGCGATGGTGCTGACCCGAACAGGAAAAATGCGGTCGAAAAATTCTTTCCCGGAAAACTTCCCGGAATGGAATATATCAGATATCTCGAGATCGCGAAGACATTCGTCGCGTCTTTCGTTTTAAGAGAAAGCTTTTTTTAAAAAAAAATTTTTTTTCTTACGGAAGATAGAAAGTTTTTACATTTTTGTACGGTCACCTTGTCGCCTACCTACCTATACCTACCTATCTAACGACCACCTATGAACCACTTAAAGTTTTTTCTTGGTTGACACGCGGCAACCATCAATCGTTTTTAACGAGCTGCCGAATCGTCCTTTCCATTGTGGTAGCGTTTTTCGCAGGTATTTAATGCCGGCATTCTGACACATTAAATCTCAGGTGAACTCTACACGTTTTTCTATTTTAAATCTTTAAGTCGGATTTTAAGAAAATTTTTAGACTGCAGATGTGGTATTTAGGAGTAGAAGAAGTTTTTTCCGAAAATCTAGACGATAAGATATCTGAAAAAACAGATATAAAATTAGAATTAAAGTTGGAGATAAAAACAAGTAAGTGATTTATTTAACTAATAAATGATTTTGTTTATTTTTTTAATAAAATAAATTGATACAATTATTATAGAAATAATAAGTTTATCGATTTATTCTATCCAAAAAGATGAATAAAATTATTTATTAATCATTTATTAGTGGATTAGCAAAAAAGTAGGAGCCACTTTTTTATTTCTATTTTTATATTTTTTTGAGATATCTTAACTCAGACTACCTACCATCGAAAAAAACAATTTTTAACTATAAATATCAATTGCGATAAAAATTAGAATTCGATAAGATTTTGAAAAACGTATTTTAGGGATTGGCTAAGATTTAAATCGGATGTAGATAACCTCAGATAACTCTTCAAATAACTTTTTTCATCTTAATAGTAAAAAAATGAAGGCATAGTTAAACTTTTTTAATAAGATTTAGTAGTTTTTAATCATTTTAAAGAAAAAGTATTTAGTAGCTGTTTTTCTTTATTGGTTGAAATATTCATATCTTTCTTATTTTTTAAATCAAATATTAAGAAATATTTATTCTTTCTTATTTTTATAAATAAAATATTAAGTAAATCTATATATAATGATTTCTCAAATCTAAATATATATATTAGTAAATTATAGATCAATTAATAATATATCAATATGTAGTTAACAATAGTGACTTTTAATTGGGGTATAAAAATTATCCCAGAGATAATAATCGTTTACGCAATAAAAACTAACTATTTATCGAATTAACGGATTAAACATTAAGAAATATTTAGTAAAACTGTTAGTATATTTAATCCAAGATTAGGAAATTATGTAATCCCATTATTAAGATGGGATTTATTGAAAGTTGTAAAAAAAAAATTTTTTTTAATAGGAAAATATAGGATAGGAAAGTTAGGATTGTAACATATAGAATAAACATAGCCGAAGGCTTGGAGTGCTAAGATAAAAAGTTAAAAGAAAAATTAAGAATGGAAGAATTTGAGTTAAGATTTTAAGTATACGAGGAGATAATGGTATGAAGAATGCGAAAATATTAGAGAATGGAACATGAGTTTGAAGAAGATAAATGTAAAGATAAGGTTTAGACATGCTTAGAAGTAAAAGGCTGTGTAAAATAGGATAATGTGCAAAATATTGTAAACACAATAATATAGATAGGTAAATGGTTGAATTTTGAAATGCCAAAAAGGACAATGTGCATGAATGTGCGTGGAGAAAGTGTAAAGCCTCTTTAGTTATAGAAATGCTATATTAGAAGAAATAAATATTCTATTCTATTCAAAATTTTTAAAATATTGCAAATTAAGTTTGAATTTGAAATCCAAATGAAATTAGACATGTCAAAATTATTGAAACTTACGCTTCTTTCAAATTTTGCCTTTCAGAAGCTTCGCTTACGTTTCTAGCTGTCATTTTCTCTTTCGACTTACGCTCAAATCTTTATTTTTGCTAGAGAAAGCAATAAGCAGTAGCAAATAAAAAATAATTATTTGCTTATCGTTTATGTTTTTCTGTTCCCCTGGTCTAGGCAAATGTTTTTTATTTCCTACTTGCTTTGCTGCTTGATTGTGATTAATCGATTTACTTACGTCTTATATTTTTCTATATATATGTCATGATTTTAATATATAATTAAGGTTACACAAACGTTACAACACTTTGTTTCTTTTTAAACAATTGAATCTTAACAAGAATGATTTAGCGAGAATGATTTCTTCCTGAACGTTCCGATTGTTCCAAAATTATGTGATCGAATGAATTCCGTTTTCGCCTAAAAGAAAACAATAATCTCGTGGGTATTTAAGCGTCCCGATATAAGTCTTTTCGTTTCCGTCGCTCCCGAAATTCGATCTGATGACGTATATTACGATAATTTTACTTATATGCGATAGGATCATTCTAACAAGATAGACGAAGCGTTTTTGAGTGACGACAAGTCCAGCGATTAATCTCATAGAGAGTGTTTTTGTCGCGCAAAAGATGCGCTGCAACATGTCCTTAAGATTTATCGCTCGTCTCGCTTGGGGGTCGGTAGGTCTTTTATAACCGGCTAAAAATGCGTTATTCATTCTTTTAGAAACAAAATGGTCGTAATTCGACGCGCGTTATAAACGCGTTACGGCCAAACGTGTAGAAGGACATCGCGTTTGTCACGTCCGTTTCCGACCGACCGAAGCTTTCGCCGGAAGCTATTGGATAATTTCTTCCCAAACTGGGTGCACTCGGGGCGGTTAAATGGTCGATAAGCGTACGTGGAAATTTGCGTGGCTTTAAGTAGATAATGCTATAACGGGCGTGATATCACGCGTCACGTTTTCGTGTTATATCGGTGTCGCGTGGGCGTGAAAACCGAAAGGACGGAAGGAAGGAAGAAAGGAAGGGAGGAAGGGAGGAAGGGCATGGAGAGATTTGTAGCCGTTTATGTTTCAGGACGTTGTTAGAAAACTCTCTACTTTCGACGACACACATGACTTTTACACATAAAGCGCGAAGATTTACGAGGGAAAATTTGATTTTCCTTCCTTTCACGTGTAGCGTGATTTTTAATAAATAATATGTCGGATGCTTTCTAGAATTATATATATCCAGTGACGGTTTTAAGAATAGATTTTTTGATTGTAGGCATTTCTTCTGTAATAAAAATACCGTTGATGCTAACGAGTTTTGCATTATACGAATCTGAATTTTTTTTCGGAATTAGGAGTCATATTATTTACATTATGCAGTTTATTTAGTTTATGATATTTTAGTTTACACAATTTATTCACGTAGAGTGTTTTAATTTATTTTATATTTTACTTTTTACATGTTTATTTTCTTTATATGTTTTAAGTGATTTTTTTGCACTTTCTTGCAAATCGGTTTTGCACATTCAACCAAATATAAAGGATATTTTATTTGCGTGTTATTTTCTTATTTCGAGGAATCGCATTTTCCAAAAAAAAAAAAAAAAATCGTATTTCCTGGGTCTCTTCCACGGAAGGCAAGTCCATCTTTGTAATACTATATACGTCGAATATCTGATTACGTGGCATTGGACCACCTAGTCTCCGCTGAACGACGCAGGATGACCATCGATCGTATGTACTTTTAACGGGCTGACGGATCATAAACGGATGATCGGGGTTCCGAGCAAGAAAAAAAAGTTCGGACACATGTTTATCTTCGCCAGGGCGGTCTTACTCAACAACAATAGCGGCGAAGGTGTCTATCTCTTCGTTCGTGTCTCTTCCGGCGTTTCTCTATTCGTACACGTGCCGACCACGTGCTCCCTTTCGCTGTCTCTTTCTCCCTCTTTCTCAATCATGATTCTCGCACCAGAACTTGCGAATGCTCGCACGATATTTTTTGTATTCTATAGCATAGATAATTATCCCCGTGGCACGCATACCGTGCTTTCAAATGCATTCAGATTTTTTCCTCGTTTAAATATTGGCTCCCGTGCGACACAATCGATTTTCTTGGTTCCTAGAACGCTCAACAATGAACGCGATAATGAAGCAAAACGAAAAATGTAGCCCTTTGAGAGATAGTCCTTTTTTGTGACCGGCAAAGGGTTAAATTATAAAGAGTTGAAGTATAAAAATGATTAAAAAAACTAAAGATAAATGATATATTGACATGTTTCTGGCTTTTGAATTTTCCTTGACTTGAATAGTTCGGCTGTCAAGAAACTAAAACTATCGTTATATCCTATTGTTAGAAGTTTCTTTTTGAGGAAGCTATGATGAAGCTTGCAATTTGTACGGGTTTTTTCAAAAATCTTTTACACTCTTTTGTTTGAGAAAAAGTTTCTCTTTTTTCCAAGAAATCATTTAAAATGATCATAAATTAAACCTTTGTCGGCAACATATAATTTTGCACTTTTTGTTAGCAATCTGGAGGAGCTGTGAGAGTCAAATTTTTCCCAACTGTGTAAAATAATCTGAAAAAAATTTTGTATACTTATGAATTTGACAAGTTTTTACTATCATAAAAATCGGATTGTATTTTACTTATTTTTAATATAATCGAATCAGAAGTAAAGTCGTTGAAAAACTGTGATTTCGATTAAAAATTTATAAGTAAATTTAAAATAAGTATATAAAAAAAAGAATTTTTTAAACCATAATACGTGATATGTACTTCGGAAAAAATTTAGTCTAATAATATTTAGTCCAAAAATTTGAATTATTTGAATATATTTAAACAAATGAAGATTTTTTTCAGTAAGAAATTTGAAAAAATCTTATTCGAGAAAGAAGACAATAAAACTTTTTACAGATTAATGATTAAATTTAATTTTTTCATCAAAATAAGTGTTAAATGAGATACGTATAAGATTTATTGAGTATAAAGAAATCTATATTGTATCAGCGAAGAAATTATGTAAAAGAATATATATCTTAAACAAAATCTTTATATATTTATTAATTAGCGTTAAAAACATATAAAACACGAAAATTTCCAAATTTTTTATCAAAAACTCGACTATGTCTTCAAAGATCCACATTGCGGAAGTTTCAAGAAACACAAAACATTATTGATTAGTCATTGAAAAAAAAGCAAATCTTAAAAAGTAGCGTAGATTATTTTCATGATATATTTTAACAAATAAAAAAGGTTAAAATTTAATAGAAATATGAAAAATCGGGAAATAGAAGTACAGCACGATTTTTGATCGAGCCAAACTTTCGTCGTTTCCTCGAGGATACGTGTGCATATGTGTTTACACAACAAACACGTCTACGTATACATTGCCGTTTTTATTACATGTTGGGGGTATGTCGAACAGACGCGTACGCGTGTGCTTCTCATATGAGAAGATAACCCACGCGACTTTTAAGTGGCCTGGCAATCAGCGGAATAGAACATGAGGCCAGAGCTCGTGCCACCGAGATGCGGCGTTATATCACACCACTGCAGACGTTATCTCGTCGCTGCCGTAATTACGAGAGGCTCCTTAAACCAGACGCGTCTGTCGCAGCGGCACGAGCATCCGACGGCCGCGGTCGCGATAGCGCGCGAACGCGACCTACCTATCGCTTTTCGAAAAAGGACGATGAGTAAAATAGGCTGCTTTTTGCCTAAAAAGTGTAAATTATACATGTAATTTCATAATTTTTGAGTTGCTGAATATGATGCACCAGTTTTATTTATTTATTTAAACCCGAGAAAATGAGCATTTAAAAATATTTGAAATATTTCTCTTTTCTTTTGATAATTTGAATAATAACATTTTATTTGAATTATTTAATTATTTGTTATAATTTATTTCTACAGCTAAAAATTTTTACTAAAAATTGCGAAAACATATCAAAATTAAATACTTCAGAAGCATTACATCTAATCGAGCCGATGACAAGCGCGTATGTGACGTTCTGCCTCAGAAGTATGCGTATACTAGAAATACGCTGGAATACATACTTTTTGCCAAATCAACATTGAAACATTTTTTTTGCTAAATAATTTAAAAAATTATAAAAATAAATTCTAATACAATTAATTAAATAATTGGAACAAAATGTTACAAACTGTATTATTCTAAGGGAGGAACTTATTTTCGATTCTTTTAAGATGATCGATTTTAAGATGATTTTGACGACTTTCCCATGGCCTTAGATAAATAAAACTAAGTACCACAACAGTTACAGTACAGTCGTATTCACAACAGCTTAAAAACTATAAAATTACATGTATAATTTTATTATACTTTTTGAACGAAAATCGGCCCATTTTATTCATCGTTCTTTTCGTTCGACCGCGATTATGATTGTGATCAAATTTTCAATTAATAAGAAACAAAAGAATCACTTCACGTAAAATAGAATAACGAGATTTGAATATACATCACGATATGTGAATGCTTTCCATTTAGCGACAAGTGTCTTTGGTACCTGTATATCAATAATGATATCTAAAGGAAAACGAAATTTCTATAACAATACACCTCGAAAGCATGAAAAAAAAATATAGTTGCTATCCTCGATAATTTATAAATCAAGGTTTAGGACTCGGAATTTTGTGTTATCGCTTTCCACCGTTACCTGACGCTCCTCTCGGAGCTTTACCGTCTCTTTATACCTGCTAATGTATTGACAATGCAACAACGAGAAGAGCAGGCGGGGACCAGACGTGTACAGGCTACAGGCAAGTCCTTTGTTGGCCCGCCGCGTCGTCGACTCGATACGAGAGGCCGAACGCGAAATGTACCGCGGAGGAAAACCGCAATTAGGCAGGCAAGGCGGGACGGCGGTGGTCGGCGCGGCTCGATTTGACCTTTCGTAGAAATATTTGCGCAGCCGGAAAAACTAGTTGACGAGGGTGAGAGAGGCCTGGGAGTCCTGCGTAGTAACAGGAGCGGATTTGACGCCCGCGCCGTCGTCCTCTCGGCGACGCCCATCCGTCGCCGGCACGTTAATGACTATAACGAAGCCTCCGAGGGCCTTTGTTCCTTCGAGGAAGAGTGCGAATACTTATACCTGCACGAAAATGAGATCTCTTTTCAATGGCGTTAAATTTTCTCCACTGAGGCAAAAAGTCATTTACAAAATGGCTACGCACATGCGTTATCTCTAATCGCGCGCTATCTCCGTGCCGTTGTTAGATAATTCACAAAATCACTATTCGCTCGATACTATTCATGAATCTTCATTATGCATGACTTGTAACATTCTGATCGAAAATACTTTTTCTAAATATTTGTGTGATAAAATTGTCTAGACTGAGTTATCTTATAGATCCAATATAGAATAGGTACACCTTAGGTGTACACATTTCTTTTTTGCCTAAATACGCATTCCAGGGATCCCATCCATATTTTGTTAACATAATTCCAGCAAAAATATACATATTTCATCAATTTTTTTTAATCGATCAAGAATTGATCAAGAAACAGATTTATGAATTTCGGTCTATGAATGACACTTTTATTTATTTCATCTGAAATTATTATTATTAGATACTTTAATATAATATACAATTTATTTTTTTTTTTAATATAATTTATTTTGTATCTAACTTTGCTGTTTATTAAACAGTTGCGCATTTCTTCGACTTTGAGCTTTTCACAGCTTATAACGAAATCAGCTGGATAATTATAGTATTAAAAGAATGAAGATAATCTTAACGTGACTTTAGATGCCATCCCCAATGTCAAACTATATTGCTGTCTTTTCAATTAAAATTTATGCTTTTCCTGTCACATAAATCATAATTAGTCAAAGTAAAGATTTCCAAACAAATGTTCCTGTACCTGCTATATATAGTGTTCTGTAACTGGCATAACCGATAATTCTGCATGAAAAGATGCTTTGAATGTATGGAATAAAACTTTTTGATTTGAAAACTCTTTTAAAAAATCAATCATTTTAAAATTAAAAAAATAATATATTTAATTTGTGTTTTTTTACATTAAATTAGCTTCAAGGGTATTGCTTCATATGTTATCGAAATGATCTCAACAGTGTATTTATATTAATAATATAATTAGAAAGAATTATAATAATTTTTTGCGAGTTGCCATAAATTATTTTTGCAGATGTTACTGTAATTTTCTATCCCAACAGTGGTTATTATTAGAATGGCCCTTGTTGGGATGTTAAAAAAGCAAAAATATGTTATTAATTTCAACTAGGAGAGTTCACTAATTTGTGGGACTGGTAAGGGCTCACAAATAGCTTGTAATTTTCTGAGCCGTTCTTTTCTTTATTTCCGCATTGTGGGGAAAGAATGATAGAAATCAGGGATTAAATTACGATGCTGTTCTAGTAATTCTAGAAGCCGTTTAGTACCGTCTTAGAGGCTGATCTGCTGATAATTTCGCAGACAGCAGTCAACTTTCATTTCAAACGCACCGTATCTAAAGAAACGATATATAGTCCACTTTCTTTAAATTTCCGTGTTATCCATGAAAAGAAGACATAGGTACTACAAAGTTCCTCCTTACATTATATGTAAAGAAGGATTATGTCGTCTTCGACAGATTTTTTCAGGTACTCGAAACTTGCAGTTTAGAGAGAAATTTTGAAATTTGTGAAGCTCAACACTGACAATGAGTATCATTGTTATCCAACGATGATTAATGGAAATCTCTTTTTTTATCTTTTACAGACGCATGTTCCCGTCCGTTCAATTAAGCGTAAGCGGTTTGCAAAAGCGTGAGACTTATTATGTTCTCCTGGAGGTAGCACTGGCATCGAATCAACGGCACAAGTACTGCGGATACGAGAACGAGAACAGGAACAGCAATATGGGTGGTTGGAGCTTGGCGGGACCGGCGGATCCACAGCACAACTTTGACCGTCGGATATATATGCATCCCGATAGTCCCGCGATAGGCGATCATTGGATGGACAATCCGATCCACTTCAACAGATTAAAGCTCACGAACAACGTCAACGACAAGAGTAATAACGTAAGTAATTACGCTAACTAAATTATTGTAATTATTGTACAATATAATATATTATTATAAATATATTATATTGTACAATATATTATTGTAATTAATTCACAATGTATGCTAGGTTTGTAAATACGAAAGCACATATGTCTGAGCAGATATTATAGTTAGTTTATTTGTGCTTCTTCTGTACAATTAAAATTATTTAAATATTTTATGTTCCATGTAATATTTCTGTGTTACTGTAATAATTACTCTTCTAAAAAGCTTCTTTCTATATAATTTATATTTAAAACAACAAAGAGTAAATAAAATATAAATTGTTTGTTAAAAATAAATATATAAAATATATAAATATTTATTTTTCAAAAATAATTTCTTTTTAATAAATAATTAATTTAATTGTTTTATTTTTTAGTAAACATTATATACTGTAACATAGAGAACAAAAATTATGAATTATTAATAGCTTGCTCGATAAAATCATAAAGCTTTGTAAAATGATACTCGAAATCTATTAGAGAAATAACGCGTTACAGACGAAAGATATAAGACAATTCTTCCCTTGGAGAAAATAGAAAGAGAAGATTTATGGCCAATTTAATGGTTGCCTCTCATTTATCCGATTCTTCGATGTTTTGACAGCCTTAAATTAATTTAAAAAAAAATCCATATTTCCTCTTTCCTCGCTCCCATCTTCGTTATTTCGATCTTGGTACATTTTCTCCCATTTGTTGCATGAGGGAGTATCAACGCACTTTGTCTTTAATTTAATTTTGAATTTTCTTTTTTAACACTCAGTTAATATAGTTACTCATAAGACAAAGATGTTACGAATTATTTCAGATGATCGTAAAACATCGAATGTGATTTTCTACAATTTTTATTTTTATTTTTTTTTTGCGATATAATATCTTCTGTTTTCTTTCTAATTTTTATTCTTCCTATTTTCTTTAGATATATCAAATAATAAATAAAAATGTGATACAGTAATCTGTGTCCTTTGAATAATCGGTGTAAAGAAGCATTAATTTTTTCTTAATATCAATAAAGCATTGAATGTGAATTTCTTCTCACTTTAATAAATACAAGATTTAATTATTTCTATTTCATTAAGAAAATAATATATTGATTCGGTATATATGAAGAATATTTTCGAAGGCTCCTGATATTTTTGCGGGTATTCCGATTATTCTCTCACAAAATTCGCTCGGAGGCGAAAGCGTGGTCTTGTGGTCGAGGATTAAAGAAATTTCTGAGAAAGAAAAGATCAGCGATGCATTTTCCGGAGGAGTCTTAAGCTACTCAAGACGGTGCGGCGCGGCACGCCGCGCCGACGGTCGATCCAGCGTCTATAAGGAACGCAGATTAACACGCTTCACGACACCCTGTAATCGATATACCTCCCTTTCCCGTTAGGCCTGAACGAGAGTGAGTTTGTTTACGAGCCGACTGAGTTCCTAGCTGCCGCCGTCGCCGTTGGTGTTAAGGACGCCGTTTTACGGTTCTCTTCTGCCTTTGTCGACGGCAAAAAGGACCCGCAGAAGAGCACGGCGGCACTTTTGCCCCTCATTATTGTCCATTCGTGCTGATTCATGCACGAAAAAGCGTCACGATAATCCACAAAGGTCCGCGGCTGAAACGGCGGCGACAAACAAGAGATTCGCATTGTCACGCGTTTATCAATTTCGTCACCTTTCCCTTTAACTATGGGAAAACGGGCGGGATCAGATCTGGTTTAAGAAGCTCTATCTAATCTCCCCCTAATCTATCTATAATCTAAGGCATCTAATCAGAAAGGATTATGAAGGCAATCAGAAAGGATAATAAAGAGGGCTATCAGAAAGGCGATTACGACCGCATGTCGTAGAAATGTCAAGATTTTCAATTATAAGCGATTCTGAGTTTTAGAATTTTGAATCTAATCTCCGCTTCTCAGCGCGGGCGCTTTTGAAATTTTTCTTCTCAGTCAATTTCAAACAAAATTTATTCTATATATGATTATCGAAATATGTAACATTAAAAAAATTTTTTTAAATTTAAAAAATATATAATTAAGAAATTAATATTCTTGTTAAATATTTAGCAAACAAAAATGTCACTAAGCAGATATTTTTAGTCAATAAATATTGTGCAATTAAAAGAAAAATAGATGAATTTGAGACAGCTTTCACATACAAAACTTATTATAGTTTTACTGCTTGATTATTTGTTTAATTTTTAATATTACGCCCGTTTTCATGATAAAAGCTTCATGCGAAGTATAAATATACCGCTTGAAATCGGCCGTAATGACTACCAGATCGCGCATTGAAGTGGTGCATCTCGCTCTAGATTCGTACGAGAGATCCTCGGTGGCACAGAGACATGTGATTCCGGGAAGGTTGCAGGGCTTAGTCTGGTTTTCGGGAATCGCGTCTGTGTCTACCGTCGGCCTCTTTAGTGAGGCGCCAACTTATCTCGAAAAAGCGGCGCTCCTTTTACCCGGTTCCTCAAACTAATTACGAATTTAATAAAATTCCCGGCGCTTCGTCCCACCCCCTTTCCGTCCCTCCGCCGCCCCCCCATCCGCATACGCAACTAACAGAAAGAGTCTCTTCTTTCGTGCTTCTCTCTCTTCTCCCCTTTGGGCTCGTCTTTCGCGATGCAGATACTGTAACAGCGATCCTTTTTTTTGTAATTAACATTCAAAAATAAGAAATTTGTATAAAAAGCGAAATCCATTTACAAACTTTATGATTTGTTTAGATTTTGATATTTTTTAATTGATGATTTTTATTTAATTGTATCGCTCAAACGAAACGTAACAGATGTGAAAATAATATCTTATAAGATATTGATTTAATAATGTTTAATAAAGGTTCAATAAATTTTTTAAATCCTAATTTTAGTCTTAGCAATGCAAAATCGAAAGTTACATCTTAGTTACATATATATTTTTAAAAAAATTATACTAATTTAAAAAAAAATTTATTTTACAGGTGATATTAGCATCGATGCACAAGTACGTTCCTAAAATCTGGATAATCCGTTGCAGCAACGCGACGAACCTCAATGAGCTTTTCTCTAATCCTGCCGCGTCGTTTATTTTCAAGGAAACGGAATTTATCGCGGTAACAGCATATCAAGTACGTAATATAAAATAAAAACGATATGTTTGATATTTTGTTTTAGTTTTGTGACATTCATCGTTTTAAGAACTGTCTGAATTTAGAACTGTATGAATTTAATCCTTTGCGATCTTATATCGAGTTGGAAGACGTTGTAGTTGTTCATAATATAATTTTTCAAGTATTTGAGTTTGCACGAGATTATAATCGACGAACTATTTTTTTTTGTTGAGGGGAGGGAACCTAAACTCTTTTGAATAATAAAAAATTCTTTGGTTTGTTTCAAACAACCAATTAAAATAGAACTGAGAATGAAATATTTGATCTTCATATGTAAAAAATAGTCGAATCGTAAGGTTATTTTAATTATTACATATTATACTTATTCTGTCTTTTTATCTATTGTTGTTATATATTTTTTATTACTTTTTTTCACATCTATAAAAAATGTCTCGTTTCGAGGCACATTATATTTGTAGAATAGTCGCGTAGTTTCTCCGTGGCAAACATCTAACGGAAACACCTTCGTTTGCGATCTTTTTGCAGAACGAGAACATCACGAAGTTGAAGATCGACCACAATCCATTCGCGAAGGGTTTCCGCGAGACGGGACAGTCGCGGTTCAAACGCAAGTATCAACAGACCGATCAGCATGCTCAAGGGGGTTCCAGCCGCGAGACGAGCGACGAGGGGGGCAGCCCCTCCGGATCGTTCTCCGACTCCGAATCGACCCCGGCCTCGAGCGGACGGGGCAGCGTGAGCAGCGCGGAGAACTCGACGCAGGAGTCGGCGAAGAGACTCGCGGTCGAAAGGAATAACACGGACAGCAACGCCAGGTCAATCGTCCCGGACTCGCCGGTATCGCACGTCGTGAATCGACTGTCGAATGCCGGATCGCCGTTGAATACCGAGAACGATCACAACGAGGCGCTCCTCCACAGACCCTGGGTGGACCGACCGTCGCATAGGCAAGTGGTACCGCTGTCACCTTACAATCGGCCGCCTTCTCTGTATTACCATTCCCTGCATTACGGTAATACGTTGCCATATATGTGTACGGACAATATACAAAGCTATATGAGATTTAACGATTACGCGTTCAGTAATTATAACCATTCCATGTGGAATGCTGTCAGGGAGCACTTCAATGCTTTTCGGTACTATCCTTTATTCAGGTGTAATGAATAATAAAGCTAGAACGAACGCAACAGTGTTGACAGCTTGCTCCCCTGTACGCACCTATGGTGGCTGTGACACATGCGAACGCTGTTTTTTATTTTTAACTCGCGACTTCGTTGCAATAAATGTTTCGTGGTATGGAGAATAATACGTGCGAGTAATCGACTGAAGACTGAGGATTTTAAAATTATCATCTTATAAATGATAAAGGATAAATAATATCAAAGTTATATATATACATATTTGCGTATTTTTATATTTATTATTTTCATAATTACTTACGCGCGTAATCTTATTCTTCATTCGTGTGTTATGTACATACATATATATATATATGCACATCATATATAAACGTTTTATGAATTTTTAGCTTAAAATTAACATTTAAAAAAATCCAAATAATATGAAAACCATTTTTACATCATAAATATCTCTCATAAAATTTATAATACATTTGATATGTATGTATCAAATAATATGTCAAATAATAATAAATTTTATGAGACAAAGATAATTAGGATGCTGATTAAGCTATTTTAAAGATTCATAAACGTTTCTACATGATGCACCAAAGATTGTTGCATGAATAAATACTTTGTAAATGTCCCCTATAAATGGTTTTAATAATATGAGTTGAAGCTCATTTTACAATTTGTAGTCGTCATATTTCACGTGAAAGAATTTTTGACGTGAGTTTCCAGCGATGAAATGTTTTGCATACGCCATATGTACACATTTGTTCCTACATGTTGTTATCAATGAAAGAAATGAAAAAAGAAAGATTTATTTTAAATGAGCAGACTAACGAAATCCGAGAGTTTAGTAATTGTATATGTACGGAAAAACATCGATAAGACATTAAAAAGTAAAAAAAATTTAAGATTTAAAAATGCAAAAAAAAAAGATTCGTGATTTTACAATTACGAATAACATATAAAAATTAAATTAAATCTAAGATTTTATATAAAAATCACCGCGAAAGAATACGAATGTTCATTTTTTACATATCTTAAATCTCTAACATGAGTATTATCACAAATATATTGTAATAAAAAGTATATTTTGATGCAAACACATACACACATACACGTGACATTTTTGTCGCGTTTAATTTTACAACCCGTACTTACCTGTAAAGTGTCAACGAGGTCGAATATCTGCAAATGTTGTTGAGCTTGTTCGAGAGACGAGGCTTCACATCTTCCAAGAAGAATTCACCGTTTCGTTCGCAGAGTGAATTTGTTCTTCTAATTAATACAGTGAAAGTGGAAGAAGAAATAAGGGCGAAAAGAATGGAATCGAATGGGGTGAGAAATGAAAGCCTCTGAATGGCATACAATTATTCGATCGTCGCATATTATCTTCTTCCACTTTCTTGTTTCGATTTATTGCAACAGTTATATATATTCGTCTACGAAAGCATAACATAATTTTTCTTTCTTTAAAGCGCGAATTACCTACATCCTACATCGCGTATCGCATACATTTGTTTCTATACTTTCTATACATATATGTTTATACATATAATATATTATTTATACATACGATGAAAATTTTCATATAGTATAAATATATATAATATGTATATATGTAACATATATATATATATATATATATATATATATTTTTATATCATACATCACATATATAAATCATATTGTGTAACATAATGTATAATATAAAAAAAAAATGTATATAATGTATGTGCATGTGGGCGTGCACGCACGCTCCCGCATACGTATGTATATGTATATATATTTGTGATAACAACATTAGATTTAATATGAACAAAAATGGACATACAAGTGAACACGCAAACTCTCGAGTTCGCATATTTTGTTTGTTCATTTCTTTTCCACCGCCCGTATATGGCTGAATTTAAATATTCTCACTGCGTAAGTGTATATCGAAGGCAAGAATATGGTGCAGGGATTATTGCAAATTGAAAGTGCGACGCTTGTTTGCTGGATTCAAAGGAAAAGCAAAAAAAGATGAGGGCAAAAAGGCAAAGTGGAATTCTTGATTCTCGCATTAATTCGCTCTCTATAGACCTTCTCATCGCCATTATGAATTCTTCGATTTCTTCTCGCATCCTAGCTTTGCCATATATCTCGATGATGATAACGTAGAAGTACCTAAAAGCAAAAACATGCTTCGAACTTCAACTGCAATAATTCGTATTCGCTATATTCATTATCAACGGCTCGTTTTGTCGCGTCAAATGGTGTAATATTATCATTGTACAATTAATTACCAAAGAGATATTTCGTGATGACACAATTAGACGAGACAGTTTTTTTGATAACATTTAATACAACATTTACAATATTTCAATACTTATATAATTACAGGGCGTGATAATTAAGTTACACATAGACTGTGACGAGATAATTGAAGGCATTTCGAAAAGCGTTTTCTCGAGCATTCGATTCGCTGTATGATGTAAATGTTGTTCAGAAACGGGGACTATATTGGACGATAATATTAACAATAGATATCTTTGATCTTTTTTATATTTTTTTATGGTCTCAAACCACTTAATTGTTACATTATGTATACTTGTATCCAAAGAATTTTAGACTTACAGAACGACAAATGATCGAGTGCCTTATGCGTCGCGTCTTGTAGTAATTAGTAAAAGACCTCATAGATAAAATATTTTTATACGTAAACCTTTTTTAGCGCGTTTATATACAATTTTTAACCCTAGATATACACATTGTTTTTTTGACGACGTCGTATACACACTGGGCTGCGTTCCAAAATTTACTCGGATAATCAAAACTCTGTAGTTAGCCATATTTATTACTGTAACTTTAGTAAAAATGGACATATTTAAATTAATTTTTTTTCAATTGATAGAGAATCGATCAAGAAACAAGCCCATAATGTTTAAAAATCGATAGAATTAAGGAGTTCCAAGATATACGGGTTCAAAGAAAAAGTTAAGTTCAAAAACGCTCGAAAAAATTTCGATTTAGCACCTTTGTTTAAAAAATCATATCTCTTTTGT
>NW_012028549.1:9497-24682 GCF_000956235.1 Wasmannia auropunctata | reverse complement strand
GAATTAAGGAGTTCCAAGATATACGGGTTCAAAGAAAAAGTTAAGTTCAAAAACGCTCGAAAAAATTTCGATTTAGCACCTTTGTTTAAAAAATCATATCTCTTTTGTTTATAGACCGATTTGAAAAATCCTTGAAAATTCTGAAAGGGCATATTTGAAATAGTAACAAAAAAATTTGGCGATTCAATATTTTAATTTTTTAACAAAACTGCGATCAGTTCCGGGGACCCCACGCTTACTTCAACTGCAATGTTCACTGCTCGGTTGTTGAACGACAATTGCCGCGCGTTAACTTCTTATACTGAGGATATCCCAAACTGTTTTTACATCAATATTCCAAACCCCTCCCCTTTCAATTTCAGAAATACTAAACCGAGAAAGTTTCGCTGGAGTCCCGAGGACCCTAGTGTTTATCTAGGATTAAGATTAATGCATTACAAAATACATACAGCAAAATAGTTTTAATGAAAATTTATTGATAAAATATCATATATCTCTCTACTTTGTAGCGAGCGCATTCGATAATCTCGATTAAATCTTACGCGATAAGCAATTACTCATGGAAGCGTGTGCACGCGAATGTTCAAAGAACCATCACACGCGCGGTTCTTTGAAGATACGCAATCAAACATTATTTAAAATATTATATATCTTGAATAATGCTCGATATTTTTACCTTTCGACGATTTTTATACATGTTATGTCACTCATATCATTAATGCCATTAAATAAAAACAATTTGAACAAGCTTCACGTGTTCTTGTATTCATATTTGAAGAAGTATAATTCCTTAATGTGATTTCTCCTTTAATATAATTAGATGATAATTAACAGCAAAGAATTAAATGCTAAAAGTAAAATAACATAGATGAGATAATTAATTGCTTTTGCATTTGTGTCGTGTGCTTACTCGATTGCGTTAAAAAAAATTTTAGATAACTTCAAGTATCCAATTAACATTTCGTTAGCTTTCCGTCGCAAGTTTTACGGAATTTTTTAATCCTCACAGCGCATATCTTTGTTTTATTTTTATTTGGACGATTTTTTTAATTTTTTTTTGTCACGCACAAATTCCTGCTATTAGCTTCTGTCTTGTAAGATACAATGAGCTTCTCCTTCCCTCTCTTTGCGAGACGACCTCCCACGCCTGTCGCGCCGCTCTTGAGACACGCTATCTGCGGCACGACAAGAGTGCAAGATGTCGAGTAATGTGTCGCGCCTGTTTGTCGCCTATTCCGTCGGCTCACTGATTCTCGAGAATCACTTCTATATGGATCAGCGGGGCGCCGGCCCGAGACAAGGCTACACTCGACATCGTCTCGATTGGCCGAAACACAAAATCCCGAGTATCCGATTGAAGTACCAGGAACTGGAAGTTTTACAGAAAAACTGAAAAGTAAAACGGAGCTGCGGCCGTATGCGACTGATAAGAAAGGATTCCATTTGTTCGAGGAATTTCAAGAAAAATATAGTTGGAATATTAATGAAATTATGTTAAAACTTCCCTGCAGCGTCTAAAAACATTAATTAATTCAGCAGAGGAGATTGACCGTGCAGCTCGAATATGAGAGAGCTGCGAGAATATCTTCATTTTCATTTGAAGAAGATTCAATTGAAGATTAATTCCAAGTTTATCAAAGAATCTGATTAAAATTAAGGCTGGGTTTTGGCCGCGTTTAACAAACGCGATACATTTCTTGCTTTAATAAACAAACGTGTTACAATGTACACGTTTTAAAAATATTATTCGCCTAAAACTAAATATGGGAGAATGAGTCCTTTCTGCGTAGTAACGGTCAGTTAATTAAATCTACGAACGTAGATTTAATTAATTCTTACTTTCACTTGAGCAATTCTCTTTTTAATTTCTTGCTGCGTAAATCTATTCATTTAATCTATTTATCATTTTTATTACAGCAATTTTTCCTAATTTCTTGCTGTGCAAATAATTTAATATTGATTTTACATTCTGTTTTCTAGAATACGATAAATTTCATAAAACCTGTTAGGATTCTAATTCCAATTTCAACAGAGGAGATAAGTCTCTATAAGTCTAACGATTTAATTTGATAAACTTATCAACAAACAAATTGCGCCAAACTTATTCAAATCTGTAAAAGACAAAAAGAGGAGAGCCGAAGAGCGATATACTTGATTGATAGATCGCTCATTATTATCGTGGATACGTTCGCCGGTTAGTGGGGCGCGTAACGGTATGGTAACCGGGTGTATTACGAATGGATTTTTCCGGAACGTGGCCGCACCGCGGTGCGAATAGTAATCGACAGCCTCGCATTCCCAGATCATTTTGCGCGTCTTCGCAAGGTTCCAATGCGTAAGCACCTCACTAGTCCATCAATACGCAAGTTACATAAAATCCCGTTTTTTATATTTTTTTCATGTACTTTTTTTCACAAAGTTTGCAAATCACGTAAGATTTTAATTTCAATTTTTTATTTTTTATCACCATATCGATAGAATCTGAAAAATCTAACAAAATGTGATTCGATCGTTTCTACTCGCGAGTGTAGAGATCGTTTTCGTGCACTTTGTCGCGAGCAATCGAATCTCGATAGATGTTATAAACTTAATAAAGAGCTTAATAAAGAAATCTTTTTCTTCTTTGAAATATTCAAAGAAAGATTGAGTAAAAATAATATAAATCTATAGAAAAGAATATATGTTCTAAAATAATATATGTAAATCTATATTATATATATGAGCATATCTCTCTCGGAGAGCCTCTATAAGTCTAACAATTAAATTTAATAAACTTGTCAACAAACAAATTCAGTGCGATTAATAAACGTAATAAGATAATAATTCTTACTTAATTTGCACAATTTCGGAGTCGTGTCAAGTCGAGTTCGAAGTTCGAACGTCTCGCCGATTTATAGTGTTTCGATGAGTTGTCATACTTCACGGTATTATCCTCTAACTCTTCGTTGTTCGTTACTTCGGGGATGCAACATCTCTCGTCGCCGTGGCCGTTCCAGTACCTCGGGCAGTACGGCGGGTCGGGGTTGATGTAGCAGAAGGATCCCCTGGTGTTGACCGGGGTGTGCTGACCCATCGTCACGTACTCGCCCGCCTTGGCGGCGATCCTCGGACCCGACGGACACCTCCTGGAGCAGGACTCCGCGATCAGCCGCGCGCCGCCGTCGTCCACGCTCTGCGCCATGAAGCAGACCGCCCACACATGGCTGCACAGCTGATACATCTCCCGGTCCGCGCAGAACGGTTGCACCTTGCCGCCGTTCACGCAAAAGTCCACGTGGCCGAGGCGACCCATCTCGCCGTAGTATCCGGCGTTGGTGTGTATCACTTCGACGAAGTCGGCGTCACCGGCGTCCAGACGGTTCATCAGACCCGGTCGGAGAAGCGGACGAGCGGGATCCAAGCCGATTATCCTGTGCATAACTAGCTTTTTAACACGCGTCAAGCCTTTGACACATTGCCTCCCTAACGAGTTCTGTCTTATCGTACACGCCACATTAGAGTTTTTATTATAATATTATCATATATTTTCTCATATATGTTGAATTATGCATCTTTTGCTTATTTTCTAGCTATTTATATTATTCATTTTTTATATTAAATTTTATGTTAAACATTACTTTTACAAATGTTTTAAAAAATTTCGATAACTCCGGTTATCATTTAGAGATCAACAAAGCGTCGTTGAAAAAAATCAGGTGCCGGTCACAATTATAGATGACCACTAACGTGTTAATGTGTACTTATGTATTGATTTTATTTCGATTTATAATTAAGTGATTATTCAGTCGGATTTGTGTCGCGTTGAGTGTCAACTAAAATTGATCAAAATATCATCCGTACTTTGAACGTTATCATTTTCAAATATTGCTATTTTTTCAAGAAATGAAAAATTGTAGAGAATATTGCGAAATAGAGAAGTGTTAATGGATTAAGATAGCAGGATGAAGGAAATTCGCACGATTAACCCGCTTGGATAACAATACCGCGTGAAAAAATGTTAATTTAATTATAAGAAAATTATATAGAGAGGTACGATGAACTAAAGAAATATTTCGTGAAGAAAGATTAACGCTCTTGGATAATAACATTTTTAACAAAGAGATTTAGTACAAATAAATAGACAATTTTAATTGAGATAATTAATTTTGACAAACTATCCCCTATAGAGCAACGCTTAAAAATAGATTCCTGAAATTATTTTCAAATGTAAATTCTAATACCAAAATGTCGGGACTATAATACTTAAGCGCGCGCGAATTTTAGGTGACCTGATTTTTGTTAAATATTTATAATTCAAAATCATCCTTATAATTAAAAAACATATTATTGTAGTCAACATTTTGATATTAAAATTTTCGATATCATGTATATATGTATGTGAATATAATCTACATAAAGTGTTTTTTTACTTAAAATTATAATAATTTCTTTTTTGCGTTAATTGTAAATTAATATTTAGTATTTTTCATACTATTCCTCTCTTTTCTCTTTCGTTCTGCGTCATTTTGTTGAACGATCAAACCATTAAATTATGTCAAAAGCGTCAAAATGTAAAATTACGTGAAATTACCAGCGTATTTATTTAGGAAATATTTACCTGTACATCCTGAAGAGAAGATAATTAGCCAGAATGCCGCAAACGTGAGCGCCCAAGGAATGCCCCACGCAGGTGGTCCTGGCGATCGGCAGGCCAAGATTTCTCAAGGTCGTCAGAACGTCGGCGAGACATCGCGCTACCGGTCGCATATTTGCCACCGCAGCTGGATAACACGGTCGGGCGCATAACGCACCCCAATCAACCAGGAAGACATTATAGCTACCGTTCCTCAGGTAAGCGTCACGCAAAATCACCATCGGTAACATGTCATCGCCACCTGATGATAAATATGATGATTATCGACAATGGCCAGTCATTGTGCCACATCAAGGATGTTTACATTTAAAACTATTTAAAGGATGTCATATTTTTTAGTACTCTTAACAAGTGTGTATAAAAATCTTAATCCTCCCTTTTTTTTTAATAAAACTGATCTCTCTTCTCGGATTCGATTTTCGTTCTTTCGCTTTTGATTTTCATCAGAATTTTAGAATATTTCGAGTTTTCAAAAATTCCATCAGTTTTTTAAATATAAATTAATAAATACGTTTCAAACACGTTTCTTTTCGTGAAAAATTTTAAATACATATTTCATATTGACTAAAATTTAACTTCTTAAATTAAGCTAATAGCCGATCAAATCAAAGTGATTTATTCATTTGATCATGATATTTATTTCAATTTTATTTAATCTCTACACAAATCCTGCACGCTGCTCGATATCTGACGATAAAGATAACTCTGAATTGTTTCGCCGAGCGATTTCCCGAAAAATTTCCCGGCTGTTCGAGACAAAATTTCAGACTGACAATGAGACAGACTCCGAGAGAGTCACCTGCGTATCCGTGAATCAGGATCACATTGTCCTTGGTAGGCTCGTAATCCCGTCGCAGCCAATCGGACTGCTCCAGGAGGTCCAGCAGCCGTCGCGGTCGGCCCGGCGTGTACAGGTACACGTGCACGTCCGGGTCCGGACAGACGTCGCGATCGTTTCCGCGCCTCCAGACGCAGTCGTCCTTGTTATACTCGGCGGCGGCGCCGCTCTCGATCGCGTCCCGTATCGGTCCCTCCCGCCTCGTTTCGCGCCACGCGATTATGTGGGCGCAGACCCGCGTCGTCAGGAACGACGCCAGCACGAGGACCACCGACGCCACGGGCACGCGCATCTCGCCGGGGTTGTCTCTTCGCGATCTTGACTCGAGATGCGTGCCTCCCGCCCACGTTTCGGGAACTGAGCGACGCGGTCGTTCCGCGGTGACTTCGTCGCCGAATCGTCGCCACCCGGGATTACCGTTTTTGCTCCTCCGCGGTCTCCCTCCCCTCGAGAACCTTACCTTCCCCACCTACACCCACCTGCATAGTACGCGCTCGCCGGATGACTAGGAGCATCGTGGTCAAGGGGGTATCGAATCATCTCTTCTCAGCCACTTGAAGCCGCTGTTCGTTATTAAATGGAAATGATCCTTTCGCCGGAGAACGCACACTCGTCCAAAAAGAGGTTCCTGAACTTTCGACCCTGATTTTGATGACAGATTCTGTTAATGACCAATTTCCGGGCACGTAGATAAGTGCAATCGTTACGAAAATATACCAGAGAGATTTATAAATATTCATGTGGATTCGTGTCTAATGCATATATCGTAGTCACATAAGAATTGTTAAATACGCATCTATTTGTTTCCATTACATGAGTAGCGTGTAAATGTTTGACGTTTCAAGAATTTAAATTAACAGAAAAATTCGATATTCACTCGTTAAACGGTTGAATTTTAAACAAATACATATGTATGTGTATATATGTATGCGTCCTTCAATTAAAAAAATATTTTTTTATATAAAAAAAATATATATACCTTATGAGATTTTTATTTCTAAAATTTCTTAAATAAAAAAATCATCTTTTTTTAATTAAAAAGCGCACATACAGAAATACTATAATAAATATAACATTACAGTGGTTTTTATAGATATCTCATGTTTCAGGTTTATTGTTGTTTCATCAGGCCGGTTGTTTCACCTTCCGAAACTATGTGATAATTTATCTAATGGATAAGTGCCTGCACGGTCAACGTTATTGGCTTAACATTCACACTTATCTATTAAATAAATTATCGCATTTATCCATTTAGATAATTTATTCAAAAATGAAATAACGGTCCTTAAAAAATTAATAAATGAAAACCTAACGTTCGTTTATTAAAGAAATTCCACGGTGAATTTTAAATAGAATCGAGAACGTATAATGAAAGATTCTTTTATAAATGTTTTTTACTTTAAGATGTACGGATACATAATACGTATAATGTTGTACAGTGACCTTCGGATACTTTTTACTCTGTCCGAGAGGAGAAAATGTTCGATAAGATTGTTTATATTCAAGGAAAGTGAGTTAAAGAATTAGGGATATATATCACTCGTAACCGAAAACTTGACCCTGAGATATTTCGTAAGGCCAATTAACGCAATACATTAGCGAGAAATTTTATCAGTGGAGAAACGCTACTTTGCAGCTTTTGTTTGGTTCAATATTTGGACATATATGAATTTATATTGCCCAAAGAATACCGCTTTAAATTTACAACTCTCTTTATCGTGTCTGAGAAAAAAAATAGGGATTTACAACACGTACAACGTGTACACGACGATGCGATTAAGTAAGTTTGTAATAAAATATTAAAGAGAATATTATTGAACAACCAACATCTAGCCTTGGCCGAATTTGGCTCTTTCCTCCTTATTATTTATTGTATACATATATCGGCCTAGTTTGAAATTATTGCTGTAACAAAATAATTGAAAAAATGTGAACGGAACGAGTTCCGTATCTTATTTTTCGACGGGATAATCAAAAGTTTAAATACTATTAAAACGTACTTTTTTGCATAATAAAACAATTTGTGATAACAACACGCGTAAAATGTTAAGGTTGAGTGAAAGTCTCCGAAAAGTTCGAATGTATCTCGAATGTCCTATTTTCGAGTATATTTCTCTTCGAAAGCAGAGGACGACGTATTTACATATGCGCGCCTTTTATTTCCTGATTCCGAGCATGTCCTGCGAGTTCACACGCGCAACCCATTCGAAGAGACGCGAAGATACAAAACGTTCAGCGTGCATCATATAGGAATCGCCACGGAGAATCGTAGATCTTATTTTACAATGTAACACGTGAGGTAAATCACGCGTGTGATATCGGGTACTTTCCACAAATTTATAATATACCGGTTAGACGTGCGCGCAAAGTAAGCGTGGTAACACAATAAATATACGGCGTAATGAGCGGTTCCAATCATTCGTCACGGTGACGCAATGAGAACAGAACGATGAGCGAGATAGGATACAATTCATTATTATATAAAGGCGAATAAAATTCTAAATTACACGGCTCGTTCGCGGCAGCTGAAGCGGATTGATTAAGCAACACCGTACGACGGAAGTGAGACGAGGATGAGAGTCTCCGCGGCGCGCTGCCGATATCGACGAGAAATATATTTCAACACATGTCACGTTCCCCTCTTCCCCTCCGCTCCCCCGCCGCGAAGTCAATTCGATACATCAAGTGCACAACGGTAAGTTGACAACGGTATCATTTCACGTCCGTTTGAGGCCTCATAGGAATGACTGCTTTGCATATATATGCGAGGTTTTTCTTTCTCAAACCATCTGCTTAAATGCTGCCGCGAGACTAACGGTGGGCAACGCGTTTTTAAAACAAAAAAAATCTATATTATCGCGGCATCGATTTGATTACGCCTGAAATTCGGAATTTGAAAGAAATTTGTGCGAATCAACATTTGAGACTAGTAGGAAGATCAAATCTTGCTCTCAAGTCAAGATGTATAGGTATAATTGCTGAAACATCGAAATTAAATGTGCTCGGAATTAAAAAATCTGGCTGTACCGTTGCCTTTTAAATAAACTTTACCTAAAATTTATTTCCTTTTTAAACAGAAACTTATAGCTACAGATTTATTTTTTTAAATATGACATCGAAATTAAATTAACCTACATTAAAAAGTTAATCTAAGTCTTAATAAAAAAACAAATAGTAACCTCTTAATCTTACAATTATTGAATTTTTGATAATGAAGGATTAACTTTTCAACTTAATTTTGTTCTCATAACAGAGATGACCGACCTGATCTCACATCAATAATAAGCCCGTTATGGAATGGACTACATGTGTGCGTGTTACTAAAACCACTTTCAAAATTAGTACCTCATATATTATCGCATATGAGAGAGAAAAAGAGAATGACTTTCTAGTTTTGTTCAACTATACTGTATCAAGATTTATGTTGTCACGTAATTCCACGAAAAGTGAAAGTTTAGCGAATCAAATATAGTTTAACGCGCATTACATTAAATCAAAGAATCCTCGTAATTTCTTGTAGCAAAAAAATTTTGCCTACTCTGTAAAATTATAGAAGGAACAGTATTTACCGAAAATATAAATAATACAAGAAATTTTACAGAATAACAATTAACAAAAATTCGCGCACGTGTTCTTTGAGCGTCTATTATTTTTCCTAAGCAAAACTATGTGAAGTATTAATAGTTCTTGAATTAAAAATGAAAGATATCGCCAATAAACCATCAGATAAATAGATAATAAAACTCCATTCTCTCTTTCCCAACTTTATTGTCTTTAATCTTTAATTTCCATTTGAGATAATATTTTTTCAGACTTTGGTATATCTGGAGTTTCACATTATCAAAATACTTAATGTCGATGCACGATAGAAAATAATATTGTTATCAAGAGTCTCTTAAAACAAATTTCGATTTTGAATTTTTGCTTTGTATTTTATGTACTGTAGATATTTCGTTTATTTCGTACGTACCATACGTAATAAAATTGCCATTATTGTCAAATTTCAGAGGGAACATATATACGCAGTCAGAATACATCTTGATGTATTATTTAAAAAAAAGATCGTGTGTCATCATCTGTCTTTTTCATGCGCAAAAAAACAGAGATTATGAAGTAAGCAGTGTTGTTATTACGGGATGACATACGTGTGTACCGCCGAAAATGACTGCTGCAATGTTTGCGCAACGCAAGACGCAACGATCGGATCCGCTGTTTGAGGTGAAAGTTTTGAAAGCCTCATAGACGTTCGCGCGATTTAGCGAACAGGGAGAAAGTCCCGCCAATTGAATTTGAATCTTAGGACAAATTGACGAAGAATCGTCAAAGTTGGGCGTGGAAGACGCGGTCGAGTTTGCGTTGAGAAATGACTTTTAAAGGAAATATTTGCGCGTACGTGTTCCTTCACGATTGATACCGCTTAACGTGATGATGAAAGCCGCGAGCATAGTAATTTTTCATTATTATAGTCATTACTATATTTCATAGGCAAAGTACTATGCATACGAGATGCTTGAATACATAGAATAAAATCTATATAATTCAATTTTTTTTAAATTTAAATAAATATAAATTTTTATTAAAATATGGATTGAAACAAGTAATTACGATAAATGTAATTTATTCCGGCACTTCAGACTGAATTCTATTGATTTTGTTGATAAGAACAGCAATACGGAGAAACAGAATATGCACTCGTCTCTCGAGTTACGCGGAGTATTGAGTCCAAGGTACAGAAAATTTGTTATTACTTCTGCGGATAAACTTAATGCAATCACCACAAATCAAAAGAGATGATCCCTGTCTGCACAATACATGAAAGAAACATGCTATTTTGGAGCAGTCACAGAAAATATAATATGTTTCTCGCACGTCGCCGCGATGTACATACTAAATAATTTGCACTATCTAGTAAATAATTTATTTTAATCACAGGTAGAACATAGAAGCAAATAATATCATAATGACGTCAATTCTTACATTATTTATGATTTATAAGTGATAAATAAAGTCATAATGACATCCTTATCATACGAATATCATTATGACTTTTTGTGTTCTACCTGGGATTAATCAGCTGTTTATCGGATTTTCTGTGTGTTATGGTCCATATTTCAAAAATAAATTTTTTTAAAGTATTTTATTTTTTATATAATAAATTTGGCTTTTAGTTACGTGACGATCTGTTAATGATATTTCAGACTTTCGAGGCGTCGCTGCAACGTAACAACGAATTAGCATGTACTTGCAAATCTTGCCACATTTAATGCAGGCAGGGATGTAATATGTAATACAACGTAATGAAAACTTTTGTCTCATTGATGTATGATTTCAATAAAAATCCATCAAAAGATATATTTTTTGGCCGCGTAATATAAGATCGCGTAAAACTGAAAACGTATAAATAGTACGTATAAATAGTATAAATATTAACATGTAAATGAGAGATAAATGCAAATTATTGGTTAATACATTAATATCCGTAAAGTACTTATCGATAAAAATTAGCAATATCCTGGAAAGCATACAACTACCATATTATATCGATTGTAAGTAAATGTGCTTTATTCCGACAGACAGATCACAATAAAGGTTCTTCGAAAACACAGCTCTAAAATATTGACAGATATGTTGAACTGAGTGCACGCGTACGTCAAGATTAATAGTAACTTATAAATATATTTGGCAATTTCATTGTTCAAGTATGAGGAAGTAGGAAACTATATAAAAAAATCAGTCAGTTCGCAAAAGTCCGGCAGCTTGCAGTATAGGAATAAAAGAAAATAATACTTTTGTTTACAACAATTAAAAACTTATTATAATTTGATTCAGTTTTCACTCCTTGCTGGATTTTTTAGTTGATTGTCAAGGATTGAAAAGTCGAGAAAGAACGAGATATCGAAGTATAAACGCGTGATTGACTAAACGAAAATTTACACATTGCTAATGTTTTTTTTACTTACACATAATAGTAATAATGCCGTAAAGTTAGCTTCCACAGATATAGGCACAGTCATACGGAGATCCACCAAGTCTACGTAGAACGGCTATATACAGGAAAAAATAAACATCCGCGGGTACAATGCACTCCGAATGGGCTGCTAACATTAAATCTGTACACATTACAATATTTATTTAACAGCTAGGTTCTGTAGCCTGGAGCCGACGGCGTTGCCGATCTGTTCCTTATCTACATCCGTGAGCTTTCCGTTGTTCGCCGGTGACTGGCCCAATCTGGCGCACGCCTTTTTGTGCATGAACCAGTGCAATCGCTGACACTCCCTGTCGCAATACTGCACCGCTTTGCATTTGCTGCACTTCTTGGTGGCCTTGTCCTCGCCGCAGGTCACACAGGTCTGGGCGTTGTCGACGAAGCCGCGCTGCCCGTTTATCGCGGCGGAGATCACGGAAACGGCGGACGGCGGATCTGTGCTCGCCAGCGTAGCGACCATCTGGCGGAAAATCGTGCTCTCTCTGAACGGAAACTCCCTCACGGATTCCCGCAGAAATGCCTCCTGATACTCCGGCAAGCTGTCGTTCTTGCTGCACTTCAGGAATCTTCGTATCAAAAGCTCGACAGTGTCGGACTTCTTCTCCTCGCTCTCCTCGGTCCCCTTCTCGCCCTTCTCCGCCTTCATGGCTTCTTGGCGCTTCTGACATTTCAACACCTCGGCGACAACGCAACTGAGATAATGATACTTGAAAGCCATCACTTCATTTACCTCAGCGCCTCGCGTCATTTCTTTATAGCGCATGGATTCCAATACTTTTTGTATCTGAAAAAAGATCAATGAAACAAACTAGTGAGTAAATATTAAATAATACAATTGCTTTGTCATATAAAATCAAGAAATATTTTGATGTATCAAGTAAATAAATTAATTGGATTGAATTATCAATTTTTTTTCTACATATTGTGCCTTACTTTTGCCGCATTTTCCAGAAGTGCAGGAAGTCTTTGTAGATTCATACATATACGTACAGGATTCACGTTAACGTGCATTATGAATTTGTGGAAATAATCGGCTAGATGTGGCGGTAGCATGGGCTCGGTCTGCAAACCCTGTGGCTTAATATAATAATCTATATCAGCCTTCGGAATGAAGTTGTTGATGGTCGCCACGCAGTTGTGATTTCCAACAAACGCTGCCATTTGCGCGGCTGTTCTGCCCACGCTGTTCGTCGCCGTCAGGCGTGCCCCGTGCGACATCAAGAGATGGCATAGCTCGGCGTTGCCGCTCAAAGCGGCGAAATGAAGAGCGGTATACGCGTGCTCGTGTTGACACGCGTTCACATCAGCACCCTGGAACGAACGAACAATCCTCATAATATATGAATTAAGTGCCTAAGATGGCATTCAATAAACATGATTAAGATAATATTTCCGGAAATATGAGATGAAAATCCGTTACGAGAAAATCGTGTGAGCGTCGTCGTGGACAATAAACGTAAATTTATAACAGACTAATCACGAGACACAACTCTGTTGACATAAAATATCACTGGTACATTCAACATAACCTACTTGATCGAGGAGCAGCTGCACGATTTCCTTGTTTCCCTTATAACAGGCGTGTTGGAGCGGGCTCATGCCGTTCTCATCGACAAAGTCCATCTTGACCTTGTTCTGCGCCAACAACGTCTTGAGTTCGCAAACCTCATTCTTGCTGATTTTCTCGAAAATCTCCTTCTGAAAGTCCGTGAGATCCACCGTAGCGGGCGCCATGTTGTTACGTGTGCACATGTGCGTTTGTGTGTATGTGTGTATGCCCGCGCGATTCGCATGCACTAACGCCCTCTGAAGAAGTGGCTGTAAACTACATAGCAACTTTCATTTTTCTCCACCGCGGGTATACAATTTGTGGTGCGTGTCCGTGCTACATCCACCTCTAGAGACTGCAGCGGGGCATTACTCTCGAAAAACTGCGCATTCGAAAATCATGTCCTCTCTCAGATTACGAATATTTCCGGCGAGTAACACAGCCTTCGCCTTTGTTCCGTGTTATGTATATTTTGTTTAATTATATTTCATGCTATGTGTACAAAATATAATTATATTGATGTGTAATAATATAATTATAATGATCTAGTTATCTTGGATATTATTTCTTGATGGAAGTCTAAAATATAAATCTTTTAAAATACAATTTTATATTGGTACAATTCTTTTTAATTTATTATATTATATTTTATATTTTCAATTTAAGAATACAAAATTTAATAAAAACGCGAGCTCGAAATAAAACACAAAAAATGAACGTGTTTATATGTATGTATGTACATACATACAATATAAAATATGTAAGAATATTTTTCTTCGCTAATTTTTATTAATCATTGCAGTATATGTATTTGCAATATGTTCCACATATATTGGTTGATATGTTCACATATATGTATCCATAAGTAATTCTTAAAAATTATCAAGCTAATAATAATTAATAAAATATTTTATTTTTTATATTATACTAGCGCTACAAACGCGCGCTTCGCGCGCACTATTTAATACTTCTTACTATAATTTGCAATTAAATAATTTACGTCAATACACACAACTGTCAAAATGCAATGTCACAGCCGCTTACGCGAAGTAAGCGCAGCAAGAAAACCAATCAAGCAATTTCTTTTTTACTTACCATCATCCACCACCACAACACAGCACCACTACCCACAATCCCCACACACCGCCACCACCCGCCAACCGCCATTCACCTCCACACCACCAGGTCGATTTTTTATATTTTTCGATTTCTGCAATAAAAATTTGTCCGAGAAATATCTCGGGTCAAAATCGATATATGACTATGTAGGAGTTGACCTAGGTCAATTTTTTATATTTTTCGATTTCTGCAATAAAAATTTTTCATAAAGGCCCTCATGTCAAAAATCGAAGAATGACCATGTAGGAGTTGACCTAGGTCGATTTTTTATATTTTTCGATTTCTGCAATAAAAATTTTTCCGAGAAATTTCTCTGGTCAAAATCGATATATGACTATTTAGGAGTTATTTAGGTCGATTTTTTATATTTTTTGATTTCTGCAATAAATCGGTTAAATAAAGTAGCTTACATAAAAAATATTGTTTATGCAATATAATAATTTTATTATATAATTTTCTATAATTTTATATTACATAATATATTATTTTATATATATGCGTTGTATATAAAATATATAGGTCTAGCGCATTTTTTAATTATATTTAAAAATATGTTTGTATAGAATATATATTATGAATTGCATAGATGCAACGGAAAAGAGTCTTTTCAAAAGACCAATTCAGAATATGCTTATGAGTTATATATGTTAATTAGCGCGCTAACAAGTCTAAAATCTTATAATATATGATTCTTATTTCACTTTTATCAATATAATGCGTTCGAGTATTTTTATTATTTCTGAAATTCCGGTATATATATAATAACGTAAATTATATGCTAAATGCAGCTATCGTTATGTTATTGGTTACATTTATTATTATAAAAAATGTGCAAGCAGTTCTATTTTATTTTGACCAAATTAATGTAAAATTGTAAAAACCACGACTAAAAGAGGCTATTACGAAAAGGCTTGTTTTTGCTGCACTTGAAGAAAATAAAATAGACATCATTTCTTAATTACTGTTTTTGGAACGAGAATTCTAATGATGTCAGTTAATTAAAATTATGATACATGATGGGAACACATAAAAAAATTGAGCTTAAATCAGGAAAACG
>NW_012028549.1:7919-8346 GCF_000956235.1 Wasmannia auropunctata | reverse complement strand
CAGGGTACTATATAAACTGCGCGTACGCGGCGCTCGCGCGATAGTCTGGCCGCCGGCTCCGCAGAGTCCGTATCAAGTCTACGGGAGCGTCACGTCGTGTCACGTAGGGACGATGTACAGCCTCAGACAGCTCATGCGCTGTAAAAAATAGATGAACATGAATGCATTGAAGGAAATTTATATACGGGTACATGAAATCTATAAATTTATTTTGATTTTTCTATCATTTTATTAGATTACAATTAATTCGCTCGCACGGTCGGCCACAACTGTTCGCCGCGTCGCGCGTCGGCACGGCGCTTGTTTCGTATAAGCTGATCATCGCGTGCGGGACAAATTGCTCCGCTTCATTATCTTAATTACGCATTTATCCATAAGTATAGCGTACGTTAACATACAGCGAATATATGGATAAACGCATAACTAA
>NW_012028549.1:0-1130 GCF_000956235.1 Wasmannia auropunctata | reverse complement strand
ATAACGAAATCAGGATAGCATTGCGGAATAGAATTCACTTGTAGGTATACAATAATATATATGACATAAATATATTTTTTTTAATCGTTTCATTGAAATTTGAGTGTCTTCTGCAGAAACAGAATTAATCCTGGGTTTTCTCGTAATCACGGATTCCCGGTAACAATGATTTTGGCATCAGTTGGCGACGACCACGATATATTTTTCAAAGTCGAGTCGCGAAATTAATAATGAAAAAATGAATCATGGGAAAAGATTTTATTCGTCTCTCAAATGTTTTCCCATTAATGCTATTACTAATATATTGATTCGATCTTGTTGTGTAATACTTACATTACGCAACGACAAATGGAAACGGACGGTGACAGTCGTTAATTCCTTGCCAAAATGATTGTTATCCGGGGGCAATCCGGAAGATTCGGGATTCATTCCTTCCTGCAGTAGGTCTCTTGACATTCAACGAGGCTTTTACAGAAAAGAAATAATTACACTACATTTAATAATAATATTAATAATAATGAAATCAGGATAGCATTGCGGAATAGAATTCACTTATAGGTATACAGTAATATATCTGTCACAAATATATTTTTTAAACGTTTCGTTGAAATTTGAGTGTCTGCTGCAGACACAGAATTAATCCTGGGTTTTCTCGTAATCACGGATTCCCGGTAACAATGATTTTGGCATCAGTTGGCGACGACCACCATATATTTTTCAAAGTCGAGTCGCGAAATTAATAATGAAAAATGAATCATGGGAAAAGATTTTATTCGTCTCTCAAATGTTTTCCCATTAATGCTATTACTAATATATTGATTCGATCTTGTTGTGTAATACTTACATTACGCAACGACAAATGGAAACGGACGGTGACAGTCGTTAATTCCTTGCCAAAATGATTGTTATCCGGGGGCAATCCGGAAGATTTGGGATTCATTCCTTCCTGCAGTAGGTCTCAATTGACATTCAACGAGGCTTTTACCAAAAAGAAATAATTACATTACATTTAATAATAATATTAATAATAACGAAATCAGGATAGCATTGCGGAATAGAATTCACTTGTAGGTATACAATAATATATATGACATAAATATATTTTTTTAATCGTTTCATTGAAATTTGAG
>NW_012028548.1:25299-27025 GCF_000956235.1 Wasmannia auropunctata | reverse complement strand
CGCTACTTATTACAGTGATAAATCGATTAAACTTACAATAATTTTATAAATATTAATATTAGAAAATTGAAATCACAACACAATACTAATATAACATAAAGGCATGTAACAGAGTGGTTGCGAGAAAATTAGTTTCACTTCTTCTATTTGTTCTGACTTCTGCGGCGTAAATCTTCGCGTGACGTATGTACCGGATTTACCCTATATAAAATAAAATGTTTTTCATGTAATAGCTAGGAGGTGTAGTAGAACGTCAAGATTTTCAATGTCACATCGATGAACGTGGACAGTATTCTTTGGCGAAGAAGTATGATTATCCCTCTTTGGCGGAAGTGTCTCGATTGTTGCACGAGCGCAAAGTTAATCTGATTTTCGCCGTGACAGAAGATCGCCGTCATGAATACGAATTAATTGCCGACTTGCTGAAGGAGCAAGCCAGGGTCGCCACTTTGACACGTAACAGCTCGAACATCCTCGAGATCATCGAGAGCTCTTATCACGAAATAGTGAGTAAGGTGGTGTTGCGCGACAATGCGACTAGCCCGTTGCATCTTAGATATCTGTCCGCGTGTGGAAGTGAGACGAGTGTGGAATTGAATACGTCCGAGTGCGATGGTATACAGGAGGGTCAGGTATATGAGTTCAAAATTATCCTATCAGTCGACGAGTGTCCGAGAAACGAGAGTTTCTGGGTGAGTTATGTTTATAAGTTACTATATTTAGTTATTATATTTTCCAGAAAAATTAATACATATATTTTAAGAATATGTCTAGAACAAGGGAAAATATCCTCAACTTAAACATTCAAAAAATTATAAAAATTTAACAATATACAGGGTGTTTCAAAATAAACTTTTGTCCTTAAAATATTCCTGACTCAATTCTGAGAAGATTTTTCCTTTACCAAAATTTTATCCGAAGCTTAGTTTTTAAATTATAACGAGAAATAGTTACCAAATTATGGGCCGCGTATGGAAGGTAGACAGGGGCAACCTTTGAGTATATAGTATATGGAGATGGAATGCCTTTGTTCTTTGTAGGCCGCAAGTGAGTCCAAGAGTGGTAAGGAGTGTGAGAGAGAAAAGTATTCGAGCGATACCACGTGATACTTCGTCCTCTCTGTCTGTCGAATGATCGACGCATGCGCAGAGAGGACGAATATTACTCGTCTACCTTTCTCTCTCGCACACATCTTGGACACAGTTTTTGAGCCAACATTCCACCTCCCATGTCTATATACTCAAAGCGTGCAATTTACTGTCGGACGCAGGCGGTACGCGGAGCCCTCGCGACGATCAGCTGACTGCTACACGCGCGCATACACATGACATTCATGAAGTAAGAATAAGGAGACGCAACTAGATAGGCTAGAGGGAAAAAAGTTGAGCACGAAAAATGTTCCGTGTACTGCCAGGTTTACTGAACGGAATAACTTGCAACATTTCGTCGCCATATTGAAATTCATATACGTACATGTGTCACATCTAATTGTGTTAATGTATCACTTCTATGTGACTACTTCTAACTAGAGTCCTAGATTATCAGAGAAGCGCGACCGATGTTACGAGTCCTGATTGGACACGCAAATGGCCAATCATAAGATTGATTTATTGCTATTATAAATGGCTGCCGAATAAATCAAACTTATGATTGACCATTCGACGCCATTTTTAATATTTTCTAGTACTTTTGCGATACTGCCATAAGATCGGAAGAGCACACGTCT
>NW_012028548.1:22528-24017 GCF_000956235.1 Wasmannia auropunctata | reverse complement strand
ACCGCTTATTATTTATTAAAAAGTTATTAGCAAATAAATTAAGTTGATAATATAAAAAATACAATAAGTAAGGTAGATGGGAATCGGCGTAGTTATTGGTACGCAATATTTCATTTATTATATATAAAATTTACTTTATTCTAAAAGTTAAACGTTTTGGCTATCTTTTTTAGCCATCTTCAGTGACGATTAACAATAGTTATATTTAACTCTTGCTCTTAGTTTCCTAACGTTTGTATTCTTCCACGTCTAGTGAGTGAGGAAGCAGTTATAAGTACCTCCAATAGCTGTCCATGCAGTTGAAGGGCTGCATGGTCTAGCTGTGTGTCCTCAAATTTTAAATCAGTGTAAAAAAGAGAAGAAGATTGATCCAAAAAAATGTTACAGTTTACTCACCTCGAACGTAATAAAACACACTTTGCATTCTTGGTACCGGTAAAATTAATAAATAACAGTAATAAATAGGTAAAATTAACGATAAAACTTGATCAAAATTTAAAATCTAGAGAAAAGATAAAACTGATATCGTAGCAACTATACTCGTCAACGTCCGAGTGAATAATGACTTATTATATATCATGCTTTATCACCAGTGCCTGTAGGACAAAAAGTGTTTTCTGTATATACGTTGCAGGGAATGAAAAGTTACTCTTTAAAAGTAACTAGATAGTTATCGTTATCGAGTTAAAAAAGTAATTATAGTTACCGTTACTATAGTTACTGATTTTTAAAAGTAACTCGTTATCATTACTGTTACTTAAAAAGTAACGAATCGTTATTAAAAAAGCAATACAATAATCATACTAGACCATATAAAAATAAAACTAAAAAAAGAAAAGTCTTTTTGATGTGAGCTAGAGCTTCCAGCTTCGTGCTTAATATTTCAAAGTGAAGTTATATATAGATATCCAAGTCTACAAACTACGCACTAATTAAATTTTTGATCTTGAAACGTAATTCGGCTGAAATTTTTTTACATTAAATTTTTCGAAGTATTTTGATATGCTCATTAACGTAAATATTTTATTAAATTACTTGTCAATTTAACTCTTATGTACGCACCCAACTTTACCAACGTTGTTACACATCCGGAGTACCCACCATAGAAAAATTTAATTTTGAATAGACTATTAGTTTTTTATTAATTTATTTGATTCATGCACGTAAAGTGGGTTGCGTAATAATAAAATACATAAAAATTATTATAAAAAACAATTATTTATTATCAATAAATAAAGTAAAAAAGGGGCTACGAGCTAAAGCATAGGTGTTGTTTCGCTCCAATATATATATTTATTAATTTAACAGTTTCATTACGATTTAAAGAACAAACGTTTCGACTCCGAACGGGTCATTCTCAATGTTAATAGAAATCAGTTAGTGCATTATATAAAATTAAAAATCATTACAATAACGTGGTACGCTCACAATCCGCATACACTATAATCGCAGTCCAAATTATAAGTATGTTGATCGTGTAAATTAAAAT
>NW_012028548.1:11958-17125 GCF_000956235.1 Wasmannia auropunctata | reverse complement strand
TGTAGATTTTTAAGTCTTTTGATGTCTGATATATACATTAAATGTTATCAATACGTGTTACGGTTTTTCGTTTTTTGCAGTTGATTTCAGGTGAAATTTACGTCCAAAAGTTTGTTTCCGACAATCACAAAACTTGTAAAATATATAAATATATTCATTTGTGTCATATATTCAGTAGGGTCGAATATCATATTTTCTGATTATACACGATATAAGCACGATATGTTGCATATCTTAACTTATAAAAGCATAGAATTTCATCATTTTCAAATTTCAGTCACTTTTGTCTGGGATTGTACAACCAGAACATCCTTAAATGTAACTGTTGTTAATTGTCACTGAAGATGGCTAAAAAAGATAGCTATCGTATCCGCGACTGGCAGCTCTGTCTAGGGATAATCACACGTGAGGACGCGCGTGTCTTGCACGGGCCCCGATCTATGGTTTTTTGCCTCCGTTTTGTTTTTCCGTGCCTCAGTCTTGTTTTTGCTACCGCTGTAATCGTCGGCAAAATAAATATATTGATTTAGAGAGTACATCGCTTGATCTCATCATCACCTTCCTGCTCGAGCCCATATACAATAACTGGCGAAGAGAAGGAGCTCATTACATTCGTTGCTCATCAAGGTTAGCTTTCTATGTAATTAAAATGAGTGAATTAGAACAGATTCTACGATCCATGACCGCAGTTCTGCACCAAGTACAGCTAACTCAAGCGCAGTTAGTAGCTCAAAATGCGAACGAATTTTGCGGAGAAAGAAATCCTACAGCAATATGACGAAAACAACGAAATTTTTGACTATTATTTACAACATCTGGACAACCACTTAAAATTAAGGAAACTTGACGATGCTACGCCTGAACGTGATGTCGTTTGCGTCCAAATTCTGATTAGCTGCTTGAGTCCGAAAATTTGCCAAACGCTAACGAAGCTTACAGTACCGGACTTGCCAAATACAAGGTCATACAAGGAACTAGTCAGACGATGTTAAAACTGCACTTAACACCTCAATCCAGTGTAATAGCCGAGCAACATAAGTTTGCATTACGTACACAACATGAAGGTGAAACTATCGCAAATTACGTAGCCGAACTTCGGAAAATGATAATCAATCAAATCATTGCGAATTCAAGTGTGAACATTGCAAAAGATCCATAATTAACACTCATTTACGCACTCAATTCATCCGTGGTATACGAGACAGTGAAATCCGCGAGCGACTTCTGTAACTGAAAGCTAGCGCAAGTCTTGAAGAAACCGTTCAAGACTTCGTTGTCCAATCGTCGCCCAATCAGAAATCCCTAAAAAGGAAGCTAGTCAAATGCAAAAGTCCGAACACAAAGTCAACGCATTACGCAAGTCAAATTTTAGGCCAAAAGCTTCAAAAAGCCGAAAACCCTCCCGAAGCCCTCCAAGATTCCTAGGACGTTGTCTACGATGCGGGAAGAAGGACCACAACGTCAGGGAATGCTATGCTAAAAACCTGAAATGCAAGAAATGTGACAAGACAGGGCATGTTCAAGCTGTATGTTTGTCATCTGCAAGGAAACTACTTGAACAAAAACAAGTTGTGAATACCGACTTTTCGTCTGATGATTCACAGGGAGAGTATTCTGACCTCAATGTCGTTACAATCAACTCGATAAGTTCAAATAAAATACTCTTACCAATAAAATTAAACAGTTCCAGGTGCGAAATGGAACTCGATACGGGAGCAGCCGTTTCGACAATCTCGGAATCAAGGTTCAAGGCACTTTGTCCAGGGGCAGAACTTGAACCCACGTCAGTCAAACTCCAAGACATATTCGGGCGAAATTCTATAGCCGCTTGGGTCAGCTGAAATTGAAATTGGATATGAAAATCAACAAAGCCGTAGGATAATTTACGTTCTTTCGCTTAATGTTGATACGATTTTTGGACGAGATTGGCTCCGTCTATTCAAGCTCAATTGGAAGGATATACATAGTATCAGATTGGCCGATTACGACATCGATTTGAACACGCTCCTCAAGGAATTCAACGATGTTCTTACTCCCCGCCTGGGGAAAATTCCAGGAATTGCGTATTCGCTGAAGCTAACCCTCCAAGCTCTCAGCCACGTTTCATCAAATCGCGCCCAGTACCTTACGCGTTACGCCCCAAAATCGAAATAGAATTGAAACGGCTTGAGAAACTGGGAGTTATTGAAAAGATTGTACATTCAACATGGGGCACCCCCATCGTACCGATCGTCAAAAAGGACAGTAATATTCAAATCTGCGTCGATTACAAAGCAACAATAAATAAAGTAATCAAAGACGATCGATACCCAAAATATCGATACTAAAAATCGAGGACATATTCAACAAAATGAATTGTGGCAAATATTTTTGCACTTTGGACATTCACCAAGCATATTTGCACATGCCTGTAGACGATGAATCGGCAATGATGCAGACCATTAGCACACATCTCGGAGTCTACAAGGTAAAACGACTGATGTTTGGAATCAAGACCGCACCAAACGCATGGCAAAGATTTATGGACCAAGTCCTCCAGGACCTTGATGGAGTCGTATGCTTTTTCGATGACATCGCTATTCAGGGCGAACTCCTCAACCGATTACGCCAAGTACTCTCTCGGTTACGTCAACACTTGTACGTCAACCGTACAAAGTGCCAGTTTTTCAAGTCCAGCATCTCATACTTGGGACACAAAATTGACAAGGATGGCCTTCATGCCACAGGGAAGAAAATCTTAGCAATAATAAACAGTCCGCCCCCTGCCGACATTACGCAATTACGCACCTTTTTGGGTTTGGTAAATTACTGTCAGAAGTTCCTACCTAACTTATCGACAAAACTGCATGTATTTTACCAGCTTCTCAAGAAGAAATCGCAATTTCATTGGAGCAAGGAGCATGATCGTGTTTTCAAGGTCATCAAATCGGAAATAGCAAGTACTAAGGTTTTAATACCATTCAATGAAAAGTTGCTTCTTATTTTAGCAACTGACGCATCGCCGGTTGGTCTGGGAGCAGTTCTGTCGCATGCACTCCCTGATGGTACTGAACGGCCGGTGGCTTTCGCATCTAGGTCTCTCACAGTTTCGGAACGTAACTACAGTCAGATTGATCGTAAACCCACCACCATTTTCTGGGGAATTAAGAAGTTTTTTCACTACTGTTTCGGACGGAAATTCACGTTGATAACTGACAACAAACCGCTAACAGCCATCTTTCACCCAAATAAGGCCTTACCTGTAACTTCAGCAGTTCGATTGTTGCACTACGCCAACTACCTTTCCGGATTCAACTACGACATTAAATACCGGAAGACAACCGAACGCTAACGCCGACTATTTGTCGAGGGCACCTTATAATCAATCAGGCTCAAGAATCGACACCAGTGAAGTTTTTCAAATAAGTCAGTTAGAATTTCTACCTGTTACACGCAAGGAAATTAAAAAGAAGACCAGCAGATGCCCAGAATTACGAAATTTGATGTTAGCAGTCCAAGGCGCTAAATCTTTTTCGGCAAAAACGAACATGGCCGAATATTCGGTCCAAGACGGATGTTTATTCAGAGGCATCAGAGTAGCAATCCCTGTTAAGCTTTGTAGCCGCATTCTGGACGAATTACATGCAAGCGCATACCGGAGTCGTCAAAATGAAAGCACTCGCCAGAAGTTATATTTGGTGGCCGAATATCGACTCGGATATCGAATCCATCTCCAGAGAATGTCTCAGTTGCAGCAAGATTAGACCTAATCCACCTAAAATAGGGCATCATCCTTGGGAATACGCCACGGTCCCCTGGCAACGAATCCATATTGACTACGCAGGTCCATTCCAAAATATTACTTATTAGTACTGGTTGACTCATACTCAAAATGGCTGGAAGTCGTTTTGACGAAATCGACAATCTCTGCCATTACTATTCGTATATTATGCAGCATTTTCGCTCGTTTCGGTCTTCCCTACACCATAGTCAGCGACAACGTGTTTCAAATCGGAAGAATTTGAAAATTTTTTAGCTGCTAACGGAATTCAGCACAAGGTAACTGCACCATATCATCCAGCCTTGAACGGCCAAGCCGAACGTTATATGCAAACAACCAAAAGAGCACTATCTGCAATGGAACTGGAATCGGGAGACTTACATTTCAAATTAAGCAAGTTTCTTCTATGATACAGGAAATCTCCAAACAGCTCCACGGGAATCAGCCCAGCCAAACTTATTTTTGGAAAAACCATTAGGTGCCGATTGGATTTGGTCAAACGTGAACTTCCCATGGAACTGAACAAAAGCCGCCTAGCCGAAGGGAAAAAAGAAAGATTTTTTATCGAAGGAGCCAAGGTACAATACAGGAATTACGGAAACAAAGCCCAAAAGTGGAAATACGGCACCATCGTATCCAGATCTGGAACTCTCTACTACGACATAATCGACAATCACGGCCGCATTCTGCGTCGTCACATCGACCAAGTCTTGCCGTACGAAGGAACGTCTCCTAGCGACATTAGTTACGCTCCGGTTACGGAAACTGGAAAGGAACAAACAGTCGAACCAAGCCTTCCACCCGTTCCGGTTGAATCTGCTTCAGAGGAACCCGATGATTTGTCTGAAGTCGCATCTACGAAGACACCGCCCAAGTCAATCTGTACTGGAACTGAAATACTTTCAACTCCTACCATCCCGAGAAGGTCTCAAAGAACAAAGAAACCTGTCGTTCATCTAAACCTGTGATTTAGCTGTTCCAGGAGAAGGATATCGTATCCGCGATTGGCAGTTATCGTATCCGCGATTGGCAGCCCTGTCTAGGGGTAATTACACGTGAGGGCGCGCGTGTCTTGCACGGGCCCCGATGGTTTTTCGCTTCCGCGCCTCAGTCTTGTTTTTGCTACCGCTGTAACCCATACAGCACAAAGATTGCTGATATATTGCAGAATAGTTTCATTGAAATATTGCAATATTGCAAATTGGTTGCTAAACATTGCTGCATCATTGTTGTATGATTGCAGCAACATTAAGAAGGCCGCTTTTTGTAATATTACAACGAAATATCATAGCAACATTGCAATGTAATATAGTTGGAAGAATGCGACAGCACAGGAATATTCTGAGAACGATCGCAAAATTTTATTAATCAGCATTATAAATCAGAAAAAGATCGGAAGAGCACACG
>NW_012028548.1:0-3023 GCF_000956235.1 Wasmannia auropunctata | reverse complement strand
TGGAGTTCAGACGTGTGCTCTTCCGATCTTTTTATGACTTATTTAAATATAAAAGCGCACTAATATAACAGGCACACTAATAGGGACAGTTACCCTACTTTATATTTCATGTTATATATTTTACATTTTATGTTAAAATATGTCATAATGAAATACAATATGTTAATAAATTATTAATTTTTTACTTTAATATTTTTATATCCTATCTAGAAGGATTGTATTGATTAAAGGAAATTATATTATTTTATTTAAAAAATAGCGATGATTTTTAAAATTATGTAAAAAATTACCATAAAAAAGTTTTTACTTGATTTTGTAAAATAATCTTTTCTTATTTTCTTTTTTTTGTTATATAAAAAATAACATTCTAGATAGTCAAGTTAGAGAAAATAATCTGTATATGTATATGTATTTGGAATCATACATTGAAGTTTAATACCTAGATAATATAGTTTTATTAAAAAGTACACATTTATAGATGCAACGAGACAGCTGCTGATAGTCTGTATTATCGAGGAACGTATTGCGAATCGTCTGCAAGCGCAGGTGGCAGTGGACTTTGCAGTCTCTACGACTCTTGCGTGAACGTCACGGTCGAATATCCGGAGAAAGCAGAAGAACTATGTCAGACCAATATGACTGTTTATAAAACCGAACGAGTAGACACAGTGGATACAGGGATACGCGTGACTTAAGCCCGACGCAACCTACTTGTTGTTCCCTCTTATATCGGCGTCAAATATTTAAGCTGATATATTTTATGAGTGTTTTCGAAAAATATTTATGAGTGTTTTTTAAATAGATGACGAGCATTACTGTTTTGTGAGAATGGTACAAGATAGAACTGTATGCAACATACCTTACATATATGAATTTCAACCGGATAAAACGGTTACTTTGAGAATCGCCCACAAGGTACAGCATAGACATACACAGTAAAAAATTTGGGATTACATTTAACATTTTTCACATGTCCTAAATACCTAAAGGTCCACTTAAATTTTTGTATTTATTTAACACAAAATGAATATATTAAAAAGTACCATAAATATTATGTAAAAAAATTAACAAACATAGCACTTTGACATAATTTGAAAAAAAAAATTATTTTAAATAGATAGATTTGTAACGTTACATTTATTTGAAATCAAATATCATTTTTATATTTTTTTGAAAATAATTGTGTGAAAATAAACGTTTTAATGAAATTAGAATATAAAATTACTTATATGTTAAAAATTATATTTTATATTAAAAAATGTTAGTTTCTTAAAATGTTAAGGAATTTTATTATACATATATCATTACCAATACATTATCACAATGATAATTATTATTAAAAAACAATATCTTTTAGCAACAAATCTTTCATTTAATATTTAGAAAAATTTTTCTCATATATATTATAAAAATATTCAATCATATTGCAAAAAATAGTCATATTAAAAAAAATTAATTTTACTTCTCATATATTTGTCTGTATAACCAGCTTAACGACTCTTGCAATCAGAAATTAATACGCATGCTAGAAAATTACCAATGCATTTTATCGTTTCTTAATCTTACTGTATATATTTTAAATGTATAGCACGATCTAACGCAATAGTAATGCTTTTGGCAGTAAACAGAGAATAGGAAAAAGTGATATCTTAATGTGATATTCAATATATAAAATAGATATACAGTCACCAAACTAATTGTCCGGACAATACGTTAATATATTAATAATTTCTAAAAATTCAAGATAGAGCAACTTTGTCAAAAATTATTGTAACGAGATTTTTAAAAAAGCATTTTACAGCTTGAAATCTCCATTTTTCAAGTTAATACTTTAGAAAACGATTAACTGACTTTTTTCGGAGTCGCATGGATACAAATGGAGAACTTATGACAAATCACAAAATTTTTTCCTAACTTTGCAAAGTTTCACGGTCCGAAATAAAAATCGCACAAAAACAAGGTGTTCGCAGTTTTCGATAGAATGAATCTTTAATTTATTTTTTTTGTTAATTAGTGTTGTACGATTTTTTTTCACCGAGTTATTCAACATCGAAGCAAAAAAGGTCATTTTTGATTCAAAGTTGAATAACTCCGTGAAAAAAAATCGCTTAACGCTAAACAAAAAAACAAATTAAAAAAATGATTCATTTTTTCGAAAGCTGTACATTTCATTTTTGTGCGATTTTTATTTCGGGCCATGGATTTTTGCAAAGTTAGGAAAAAATTTTGCGATTTGTCATATCTCCATTTGTATCAATGCGACTCCGAAGAAAGTCAGTTAATCGTTTTCTAAAGTATCAATTGAAAAATGGAGATTTTAAACTGTAAAATACTTTTTTAAAAATCTCGTTACAATAATTTTTGACAAAGTTGCTCTATCTTGAATTTTTAGAAATTATCGATATATTAACGCATTGTCCGGACAATTAGTTTGATGACTGTATGTTGATTTAATAGGAAATAATACAAGTTATATATACCTGTATATTTTTACATATAAAATATATAACTAATAACATAAAAAATATCTCAGTAAATTAACATTTAAATTAATAACATATTAGATTAATACGTATACATTTTATTCATTTAGAGTTTACGTTTTAAAATTATATTATTTTTATGTTATTTGTCTATAAATTGTGTTTTTAACATTTTAACATTAAGAAATGTTTGAACATTAAATTCAAATGTTCAAATAACATTATATTTTATGTAAAATTAACACTTATCTTAAAAATGTTTTAAATTTAACACAAAATTTTAATAAGAATTGCATTTAACATAAAACATGAAATATTTTTATTTTTCATATATCTATAAATCTAATTATTACACAGTTGGAAAATTTGTGTTAAATTTAACACATTTCGTATGTCCCAACAATTCACTTAAATTTAACGTAAAATGAATACCTATATTAAAAAGTAACATAAATATTATGAAAAATTAACACAAAAAATGTTATACTGATACAATTTGTAAGCAAACTGTTAAAGCATATTTTTTCAGTAAAATTAACA
>NW_012028547.1:9141-15044 GCF_000956235.1 Wasmannia auropunctata | reverse complement strand
TTTATTAAATGCGAAACGTTCTCGATCAGATCAAAGCCAAGCGCATTGAAAAAAAACCAGAGAATAAGTGTGGTGCTAATTCTCGCATTCATCGTGAGAGAGACATTTTCCTCTGTAAATTCTCCAGACGGCCCACTTTCGTGGTAGCGCCCTTTGTCACGAGAGCCAATAAATAACAATAACTTCTTATATGATCTGTCTTTCCAAACGTAATATCGTTCCTCAAGCCATTGTTCCTCAAGTCTACATCGGAGAATTATTTTAATGCGCAGAATCGCACGCACGCGGAATTTGCATTACGCAAATGTCAGACGTCCCACGCGTCTTAGGACAATCGCGTCACTATAAGTATAAACTAATAGTAATTAATTTCATACGTGTCGACAATCTAGAAAATGTAGATTCCTGACTCCACCTCAGCCAGTAATATTCTACGGAGAGTGGGTATACAAGCTCTTGTAAAATCAGCATGTTTATGATGTGTAAAGAAAAAGTGCTAAGTCTTTTTAATACCTCTCCATCGATTTGAGATTTTTTTCCAACTCCCTATCAATTCGTAACATAACATTTGATACATTTAACATTTTTTTACTGATGGAGCCTAAAAATCGAAATTCGATACCTCAACCAAATTATAGTCAAAGCCCGATGCCCCGATATGAGATACGATAGTAGCAACGTCACATAACTAGACGCAATCGACGAATGATGGAGGATTTCAATATGCGCGGCCAACTGTAAAAGTGCACCCCACCGCGTGTTGCATCTGTTACTCCTAGTCACACTTTTTGCCGCTCCTTAAAAATGGCAAATAATTTATATGTTACGATAAATATAATAAAAATGGCAAATGGTACACGTTTGCGTTTCTGAATATGATTATCTCGTATTTTAACGAGAATGAATAAATATACGACTTAAAAATTGAGAATAAATTAACACCGATAAAAATAAATTATCTGAGATTGTACGATAGTCGCTTTGTCAACTACTCATTCAGTTTCCCGGACGAAATTTTAGGAATAAATCTTCGCATCCGAACTTAATTTTAAATTTAGCTTGACAATAAACCAATTCTTTAAAACGTAATTTTTTTAAATAATTGCTAAAAAAATGCTTTATCCATTCTGAGAATGCAATGCAATAAACGTGTTAGGAGCTGTGCAGAATAAAAAAAAGAATAAAGAACAAGGAAAAGAGAATAAGAATTTCAATTTATCAGATAACTGTATTTCTCAAAACACGGTTTCTGATCAATTGAAATTCTTATTCCTTTGTTTCCTGTTCCGTATTCCTTTTATTCTATGCAGCCCCTATATTAAACTCTATTGCATTTCAAAATATCCGCAGCGTTTCTTCTGACAACTTGTAAAATTTATATTAATCTTCCTCCACCATTTAACAATAAATTTAACGATAAATGCATTCGAAAAGCGCTCATAGAGAACTATCATATCCTATCCGGGTTATTAATTAATAACAATTTTATAAAACTTTTCTGCTTGTTTTATCATCGTATATCTTTATTTTATATTCGGAACAATATACTATAAGATAAAATTTCTAAGTTTAAGTTTGGCGCTCAATGATGCGGCTAGTGAGTTTCGAATTAAGCCCTCATGTAGGTGGCGTGAGTAACAAATAAAACTAGTTTACAAGCTGATCCGTCGGAATGGCGCTTCAGTCAAAGAAAAAAGAGAGAACGAGGAATCGATGTGAGTTGAGTTTTTCAGTTTTGAGAGGGATCGCGAGGCGATAAGATATAGAGCGAAGAATAAAGAAGTGTGCTCTCAAGCTCAGAAGATATTTCATCTTTATTTCCATCCCGAGTCTTCCCTAAGAGTTACTCGTTTAATAGATTATCCCGGGAAAATATTCCTTCTCCCGTTAATCCCTGCTATCGCAGTCACGTCCAAAGCGGACGATTTAAAAGAAACGCAGAAGTTCACAATACATTTTTATCCTGCCTGCATGTCATATAGTAACGTGCTTGCTACGTTTAGTGCAGACAGGGTATGTTTAGATATACGTTTATACTAGATTTTTTACAATTTTAATATAAAAAGTATTTCTTCTTTATAATTAATTTTATAAAAATAGTATAATTTCGTTTCATTTTCTTAATTTTTCATAAATATTAAAACAAACTTTTATATTTAAAGTATAAATAAATACTATGTAACTTTAAACATTGGATTGGAAAAATTCTATCAATTTAAATTCTGTACTAGTTGTTTATTTATACTTTGTAAATGAACACAATATTTCGAAAATTTATAGTATTAAAATGTATATTTAAAACGAAATTTTGTAAAATATATGGACAGTATTTTTTTGTTACTACATAATAATGATGAGAACACAAAAAAAATCGCGCACAGATACATTTTTTTCAGTCAAAGAAAATTATTAATTAATACAAATATCAAACAAATGACAATAAAAAATAACAATATAACCAACACAGTAAAAAAGAATATGAATATTAAACAAAGAATAAATGTAAAATTTGATATTACTTGTTATTTATGTGTATAACATAAAATATCAATAATTAATACTTTATTAAGAAATAATTTCATGAATGAATTAACTACGTAATCGACCACATCACATACGCGTTAGGCTGGTATTTATGTTGTTATTGATGTAATATTCGTTATTATAAACATAGTTACTCCTTGATAGATGATGTTCTTTTTTATAATTTTATTATTTTATTATTTTATTGGCTGTGCTATATTTATTTACTTATTAACTTTCTTCAACAAAAAAACTTCGCGCGTTTATTCTAATAATTACTGTCCATCGCATGTTAATTTTTTAAAATGTGCAAGCGTAGTATTCAATTTAATGCACTCTTGGTAAATTATTTCGCAGAATTGTGTTTTCAAGAAAACATAATGGTATATAAAAACATGTTTCATATAACAAAATATACATTACACGAATACAAATAAGACACTATCCAATGCAAGATCTTTCTGAAACTTCATCAGAGTTTATTGCAAGTTTACAGTACTTTACTGTGATAGTTGAGGCATAAATAATGATACTTCAGTATCCGAGTCGTATCCGTATGTTATCTATTCAGATCAACTGTCTGAATGGTCTTTTAATCTGTATTTAGAAAGTAATGAATATTTATATTATAATGTAGAAAATGCATCTCACGAAGTAATTAATGTTATAAAATGTTCCATTTTATTCGATCGTTAACTATAAATTTTAAAAATAACTTGGTAATAAAATATTTACATATATAATCTAGTTGTAAGATGTAATCTACATGTATAACATGTAAAACAAGCAAAACGATAATTACTTGAAAATTAATATAAAGTTTATAACTCTCAATTCAATTGAATAGTAAAAAAACAATAAAAAAGGCAATTAGAAGTTAAAATTTTAGCGAAAAATTAATACTCTCGATTCACTATATTGTTACGCCCCCGGCTGTACAGACCCGTGTGTGTATGAAGCTTTAGTACGGAAAGTTGCGAAGAGTTCTATAACACATAATGGGGAGAAGAATGAGTCTAGAGAGAAAGAAAGGGGGGACCGAAAAAACGAATCGCAAAAGACTTTTCAAAAGAGTGCTGGCAATGTGGGAAAGTGGGACATTATCGTCCAGAAAATTAGGGAAACCCGGAATAGTTTTAAGTTGTTTGTTTAGGTAAAGAATTTTACGGTGTTCATTTTACTGCGTAGTTTTGTTTCTTTTTAGTTTAAAAGAAGTTGATGCCTTTCCGGAGACGCGTTCCTAGAGGCTTTTCCCGAACATCAGGGACCACATCTTGGCTAAATTAGAAGTCTGCTTCGCCCGTGGTTTTCGAACCGTGGTTTTTTATGGGACGTAGGGACAAATGCCGAGGCAAGGATCTGGGGAGTGTTGTCACACGTTGAGTCCACGGTTAACTTAAAATCTTCCCCCTCCTCCTGGTCTGAAGAAAGAAGAAGGAAGTGCACAAGAGGGATAAAAAGTAACTAAATTTTCCGGGTACTTTTATACTGTACCTATCCCTTGTATCTATCCCCAGATAATTTTTTAAAAATGTATCTATACCTGTAATTAAATACTTTTTCCACAAGGAACCTGTAACTATACCTAGATATCTTTTAACAGGTACCTATTACAACATTGCTTATAAAGAAGATATGATTTAGAAGATCTATATTGCAGATACGATTTAGGCAATCGGTTTTTTAAATCCAATGCCATTTGCAGCATGTTATAATAAAAAAGAATATAATAATGGATGTATAAAGGATTAAACTACAATTAATTTCCAATGGCAATTTACATACAAAGCAGTATCAAATAACAAATATAATAAAAAATAGTTGAAATGATACGCATTCTCCCCTAATTCAACTCTCCCCTAATTATATATAAATATATATACTTATTATATATATTTATTACATTTATATATACCTACTTATATGCAAAATTTTTTATTAGGCATCGTTATTAAATTAATGATCAATTTGTGATATTTCGAATTCGATTTATAATTGCATTTCAAGTTCAATAGTAATTGGCAGGCAATTTGTGTGACTGAAAGATGTATTTAAATTTTAAAAATATTAGGCACCAATATCTAATCTTAACCGCAATATGTTTTTACTACTTATTTAATGTATATACAATTATATGTTATTATACAGAATGGGGCACCTTATTTGCATACTTCCGAAAATTTTAAAAATTATATGTTGCACGAAAAATTTTTATATAGGTACAAATATCGTATGACTTTGAGGGCATCAACTCATAATGTATACATTTTTATATAATATAATAGTATTATGTGATTTTTTAACATAATAATAGGTACCATTGTTCTAATTATTCTGTATATAAAAGTATTAAAGAAATAATAAAAAAATGAATAGTTTACAAAATATTTTATACTTTATTCGAATATATTTTGACACGAAATATATTAAATATCTGGTAAGTTATTCATTTTTTATAGTAACTTTCGCACAGAATAATGAAATGTATCAATTGCTGTACAAAAAAAGACATGTAGCTACATATTGCAAATTGCTAATGTTTAAAAAGCATGTGTTTTTTTTACACCAATTCATCTGACTATTATTGCAAAAGTATTATGATAACGTTCAAAAATTAATAGCTTGCGAGATATTTTATATCAAAAGATGTAGGAATAAGATATGGTAAGAGGTGGTAAGAGTATAAAATATCTGGTATCTGATTATTATTTTTTATGCAGAATGACTGGAAAAATCATATTATGTAAAATAAATATACAATCCTATTTAAAAAAATTATCTAATTGACCTTGAAATCTTCCAACTTTCCACTTATTTAACAAAAAATTTAAACATTATATAATGATTTCTCTGAAGTTATGCAACTTTTACATATAACAATTTGTTGTACAACTTATATTTATTACACGTATTTTAAATAATACTAGACCAAAATAAAGCGCGCGCTTCGCGCGCGCCATTGAGCTTTTACCAACGTATATTTTTATACTAATCCAGAAACTAATACACAATTTTTAAAATATAAATTTACATGATTGCAATCTTGATTTAATTCATAAAATATAAATCTAAATAGAAAATAGTAATACGAATGAAAATAATATTTCAATAATTTTCTATTATTAAATTGTAATTAATTCATAATAAAATATTTTAAATAAAATGTAACAACATTATATAAAATAATGCTATTATCTTTTATAAATCTTAACAAAAAATCATTTAATTAATGTAAGTTTACATATATATTTCTTTATATACATAATTTTTAACTTGTTTATTTTCTCGTTGATTGCCAAGATAAACTTTTAATGCTTGCCAAGTGCGAACGCGTGAAAAAGCAACATAAAGTTGCCCATGATTGAAAACATCTTTGCGAA
>NW_012028547.1:1672-4215 GCF_000956235.1 Wasmannia auropunctata | reverse complement strand
TATATTCTGCTTTGTTCATAAGACATTGAAATCCAGTTGTTTTTATTATACGAGGATTTGGGAGTGTCGTATGTTGGACAGTGACGAGAGGGATGACGCGTGGATGGCGTACATACAGCAGAGGGTGGCGGCTGAGGAGCGTCGACAATTCATGGTAAGTACAAAAGCAATTACTCTCAGATAACTTCAACGTTTTTACTATTGGATAAATACGATGTTTTGTTTCTTTCAGCGTGACATTCTGAGTAGCGATGATGACGACGAGGAAGACGTTGATGGGAACGAAGCGAGGGCGAGGATGCCTCCGTGGGTAAACCCGCAGATGGAGGTGCCTTGGGACGCGAGGACGCGGGAGGATGCGAACCCGCGGGAGGGCCTTCGCGAGACGTCGGGGAGCAGCGGCGCGAGGAGCTTGCAAGAGAGCTCGCGGGAGGAAGCGCCGCTGCGCGTGATTGTGGACGTGGCCGCAGATACAAGGACGGTCGTCTTTTACAACTAGGGTAAGTATTTTATACATAGCTATTCTTTCTTCATTCTATCTCTTTTTTACACAATTTTTAAATATTTGGCTCCTTTTGTCTGTTGCAGATGGCGACAGATATGTGGACTTAACACTAAATATTCATTTTTTTCTTATATTCAACAATATAACTTTTTAAATAAATATTTTTCATATTTTAATTATAATAATATCTATTTTCTTCTCCTCCTCTTCCTCTTCGCGAGCGATAACGGGTGGGTCCGCGAGCGATAAACGTGCACGGAAAAAAATAGATTAGGTAATTCAGCAAATCTGTAGCTTGCTGCGCAAGTTCAACATTTATAACTAAGATGATTTGATAGTTCAACTAAGAAATTATGTCTAAAAGCAATCATCAGTATGCTTATAGAACAAATTCATCTTTGTAAAGATCATCATTATTATTGCAGCAAATTTGTTTGTATAGAATAACTATTACTCAGCAAAGCTATAGCTTGCTGTGCGAGTTTAACATTTATAACTAAGAAAATTTGATAATTCAGCTAAGAAATTATGTCTGAAAGCAAATATCAGTATATTCTCTATATTAATTAACAAACTCATTTTTTGAATAGTTTATCTAATTTAAATTATTATCAATATTTCATAGAAAAGTCCCATTTTATTATATTATTTCATTTGTATTTGCACGCGCTTGAGTTGAGATCGCTGTAATTTAATTTTATAAAATTTTCACAAAAATATTAAAATTATCTAAATTTTAAAAATTTTTTATTTGAAAAAATATTATAAAAATGTAAAAAATTGAATTTGACTTATTTAATCATAAGCAAACGAATATACCCTTCATCAAAAACTCACGGCTCACCATGAGTTATATACGATTTATAATGGAAGAGTACGTATTCTCGAAAAAAAAAGGTTTTTCTGAAATACATAAAGATTTTGTTCGAAACAAAATAATTTTATTGGATTACATCCAAATAATTATATTAGACGCTTAAATAGATTGATAAAATGCATATGAAAACTACAGTATTGAATGTCCTGATATTTTGATGGACTAACATATAATTATTTTCAGATCTGTATCTAGCTAAATTTTTAGATATTTCAGCAAAAGCATTCTTTCCATGTATTTATCAAACGATATACTTGTTCTCTTTTAGGACACATTTGAAAACATTGTCAGAATGTGTCTATGTTATCTTATCCTTGTTTAACAATCAGAAAACAAGGATAATATGATAAGCATGAGAACTCAGCTAATGTTTCTGAACGCGCCTTACTTTTCGAAAAAATGCCGAGCACTATACGTGGCTCTTGTATAGTGTGCGTGAGCCGCGGCAGGACATTGTTTTCTGTTACCGCCCGAAGCACGGGAGCAATCGGAGCATTGGAGCAGTCGGAGTATTTGGAGCTTGGAGCAGCATATACGCGTTTACGCTCGCTCCTACACAGTTTCTTTCTTAATTTAGTTGCAATTGTGTTGAGTTTTATCAAAAAAATGTGCGAAACAATAAGAGAGTTGTTAGAATAGTGGGCGATTCCTGAAGACATCATCAAGGAATTTGAGAGTAAGTAGAAAAAGTATTATTCATTACATCATTCATTTACATATAAATACGAGGGAATATTAAAAAGTAAAGTGAGTTTATTTATTTCTCGCGTACAATCACGTTAGCAAACAACATGCAACATCAATTCTCAATATAAGCGCTCAGCTTTACAACACATTTTGTGTAACGATCCACAAATCTTCTAATTCTTTCTACGAAGAAGGTTTTCAAGACTGCTCTCGAAAGTAAATAAGCCATTACAACTTTCTTTAATGGTCGAAATAATGCCATAGGTTTTAATAAGTTTAACTAGAATGAATGATTCCAGATTCTATTTACAAAATAAAAATAAAATAAAATATTTTTAATTATAAAAATTAATAAATTATAGTATAATTGTTTTAATAATATTAATATTTTTATTTTTAATTGTTTAAATGTTATTTTGATGTACTTATTGTTAAATAATATTTTCTTTATGCAGGAAATGATATCGAAATAAA
>NW_012028547.1:0-1319 GCF_000956235.1 Wasmannia auropunctata | reverse complement strand
AAAATTTATTCATAACAATTTATAAAACTTTTATATTACTATAATTGATTACTTTAATATTATTATACATTTATTATATGTTTAATACATATATATATATATATAAATTTATATAATGTGTTTGATTAAATTTAACTTTCTATGCAACAGATCAAGAATTAACAGTTAATTTTGAAGAAATTCCACCAAAGAAACAGAAGTTCTGTCAAAATGTTTTAAATAATGAGAAATGTTTGGACATACATAAATCAATGTCAAATAAAACAGATGAATCTGGAATCAATAAAATAAAGAATATAGACAAATCAACAGAAGAATATAAATACACAAAAACACAAAAATATTCAACTAACAGTGATTATGTACATATTTCAATACAGTCATCTTAATTATTTATTTGCTTTTATATACGCATGTAATTTTCTAATATACATTTAATTTGCAAAATTAATTTAATTGATTTATTATAGAATTTACAAAATGTTTTGGATGATTCAGTAAAAGGACATACCGTTTTATCTGCATACCAGTTTCAAGGAGAGTTAGATGAGAAACATAGAAATATTTTGGCTGATATTATTATACATTTTGAACTTAAAGATAATTTAGATTTCCGGTACTCATATCATTGTATTATTATACATTGAGACATAATTGCAAAATATGTTTTTAAATATTAGAATATAATGTCAATTATTCCATTTTTAGTATTACTTCTGAACAAGCAGAATTAAAAGCAGACAAAATAATTAAATTATTTCCTAAGGAAGAGAAAGTGAGTTTCTTTTTAAATGTAGATACAATAATGTAATTTTATGAAATTTCCATAAAGTGTTAAAATATAAAATTAATTTTCTTAAAAACTACAATAGGACACTTGGATACTTCGTGAAAAAAATAAAAAAGGAAAAAGTGTAGGAAGAGGAAAAATTTTAATAAAATTCCAGACTATTCGAAGAAATCTTATAAAATCTGGCGCAATTAAGGTGCAATCAAAGAATGAAGAAGAAAGAGAAGAAATAATAGATGATTGTTGTGAAGGTGTTTGAAATATTCTAAAAATGTATAAAGATTTAGAAAATTCTTAAATTATCAGTATTTGTTTTTAGATGCAGACAGCGAACAATATATTTTGTGGTTGCAAAACAATGATAAACCGTGGGTTAAAGTAATTCAGTTATGGGAAAAAACAACAAAAATTTGATTAAAATCTTTACAACCCGGCAATCAGAGTATTCAGGATTATATTAAACTATATTCTGCTTTAGAAGAACCACAAGGATATATCTTGGTAAATATAAGTATCCGAAGATATAAGT
>NW_012028546.1:15619-16081 GCF_000956235.1 Wasmannia auropunctata | reverse complement strand
CTTTCAATTACACTTTAATTATGACAAAACGTTTTTTATTTAATATTTCTGTATTGAAATAAGGTACATCTAAAATAGTTCGCATTTATTACTATATAATAGCATTTTACTATTTAATCATTACAAAATAACTCTAAAAGATGCAATCTTTTTTTAAGAAATACATATCTGCAATCTGTTTTTACTTCTATTATGTTTTCATTAATTTAATATGGAATATATCACTTAAGCAACTTACACTATGATATGTGTCAACTTACCCGGCTATCGGGGTAAATTGGCTACATTGCAGCATGCTCGTATTTCACTTACTATAAAGAAACTATACAGTATACAGAATCGTTCCTGGCATGAAAATGTAGAGAAAGGTTCATTCTACCATATTAACATAGTTTAATCATAATAAATAGTTGTTTAGAAACAGGAATGCCTAAATTGTGAAAACTGTGCCAACGAGCCCCG
>NW_012028546.1:8927-11723 GCF_000956235.1 Wasmannia auropunctata | reverse complement strand
TAAGCTACAAGAATATGTAACGAAAAATAGGGGGTTCCATTAAAAAAATTTAAAGTGACCTTGTCCTGACCTTGACGACGCCACTCAGGGTCAAACCAATATTATCATCTTATGTCCCCTTCGAAGTTCCAAAACTTTTGTCTGAAACATTTTTTCCTAGTGTGATTATTTTTCGAGATATTCGACTGGATGGATTAAAATGGTCCACCCTGTATATATATACAGTGTGTATCTTATTCTAATTTATCCTAAAAAACAACTTATTCTATCTTAATCTATCACGCTAACGCCTTTCTCCCTCTCGATGGAACTTCCGTTTTCTCTTGCCTTTTTATCAATAAATATTTCTTTCTCTTTTGCGCCTCACCCCCTTCCCTCTTACTCTTTATCATCTCCACTATTTACCTCCATTTTCTGTCTCACTCTCACGTTTGCTCTCTCTCTCTATCTCCCTCCCTCCCTTTCTCTCTCGTTTTCACACACCACACACATACTCCGCTTTCTCTCTCTCCACATCTTTTTTCACTTTTTCCTTCTTTCCCCCTCGTATTTATTTACCCGTTTCCCTTCTTTCCCTCTTTCCCTTTCTATCTCCCTCATCCACCGTTCCCCCTTATCTCTTCTCCCAGTATCCTTCCTATCATTAGCAATTAGGAAAGGCGATCAGAGTCACAACGCGGTAATTGGTGCGTGGTTAATTTAATTTGTCAAAAATAAAATTCCTAATACATTGATAACACGGACGTTTCTGCCCTTTTCGGGCCTTCCTCAGCGATACAAAACTTTTACAAAAACTCTTACATTAAAAAACGCAATTTAGTTATTTACCTTCGCTCGTTCTATATATGATTCTGCAATGACAATGGGTAGCAGTTCCGTAACTTGTGAGCATCGCTTCTAATTGTCTGATTAAAAGTCCTTCCTATCACTTCCTGCCAACTACTCGTTTCCTCTTTGGTCTCTTCCCATCTCCTACATTCCTCCCATACATGCTCCCATGTCTCTCTCTGCCCTCCACACATCCTGCACTCTTTTCTTTCCTCCTCCTCCCAATATCTGCACTCCCTCATTTTATTCCTCAGCCTAAATCTGGCGACTTTCATTTACCTATTCTCCCTTCATCCTTTCTTTAACTATTCGGAATCCCTTACTCTTTTACCACCTATTGTATCTTGAGTTCTCTATCTTCTCCTATCTTTTCTTCCTTTGTCTTTCCTTTTTTCTACTTTCTATTTCCTCAAACAAACCCTCTCATTCCTTACTCTTTCTTTCGCTTCCTCTATTTTATGCCCTTTTTTCAAAGTTTTTCCTTTCTCTCTCCCAATTGACCACCCTCTCCCCTTGCTGATCCTATCCCTCATCTTTTCAACACACCTTCTTGCTAATTCGTTGCCTCCTCCCTTCCTTAATCTTTTCTCAAATTTCCAGGTCCTTCTACTCGTTCTACCTAACATTTTTTTCCTTTGTAGCTCCTCTCTTACCAGATACTCTGGAGTCCTACTTTCTACCTCCAAAACCCATCTCAAATATCTTTCTTACATTTTCTCTATTTCCTTCCTCTCTTCTCAACCCCGTATTTCCACCCCATACCCCAATACTCCAAATTAGTCTGTCGAATAGCCATATTCTTCCCAGTCCCCTCCATATCTTTTTTCCTTATCCCACACTTGCCTCATTATCGTTGCTGCTTTCCTTATCCTGTCCCTTATATGTGCTCCTTATCTCCCATTTCTTTGCAATGTATACCCTAGATACCGGAAGATTCCTTTACTTCCTCTATCGCTTTTCCTTTCTATCTCCAATTCCTTTTTCCCCACCTTTCCTCTCTCCGATCTAAACTCATAATCTTCGTCTTATTCGTATTTAGCTCTAACCTTTTCCCGTCCAAATATCTCTCCAACCTCTCCATCATACTCCTCATCCCGTCTTCCTCCTCTGCCATCATTATCACGTACAGCATCCGCGTATGCTAGAGTATACACTTTTCCCTCCCCCAATTTTATTCCCCCCCTCTTCCTATCTACCTTTTCCAGGTCCGCCATTAACACATTAAACACCTGCAGTGGGCTCAATAGACACCCTTGCCTTACCCCCCCTCACAGAAGCTCTCCCCGATCTCCTCTCCCACTCTGACTCTATTCTTTATTTCCCTCATCAGTCTCTCCACTCTCCTCATCAATCCCTCCCTAATACCTCGTTCCCTCAATCTCTATCCTGCACAATACTCCTCTGTCTACCGAGTCAAATCCGCCTTAAGTTGACTGTATATACACATATACAGGGTGATTCAGAATAAGTATAGCGTCCTTAAATATACGTACTCCTGATGATATTTTGAGACGATTTTTCCTTTGGCAAAAATTTGTGCAGAGCTTAGTTTTCAAGTTATAAAGAGAAATAGTTAGCGATCACAAGGCGAATATGGAAGATAAACAGGGCCGGCGCAACTCATCATTACACGCGGGTATTTACGCGAGGTACCCGCTGTGATCAGCTGACACACGCATGCACATATTCGAACTCTTTTTATGTTACTTGCTTAGTCTGCCTATTTGTCTGTTATCTGTGACTCTTTTTATTATCAAATAGTAAATAATAAATTGCTTCTGTGAATTGCCGCAGTTATTGGTGAGTGAAATAATACAACAATGATACAATAAAGTAAAAGATGTATTTGTTAAATAATTTTATGTGTAAATCGCAAACGTTTCGACTCTGAGTTTTGCGAAATCTTTGCGATTTACATGTAAAATTATTCAACAAGTACATCTTTTGCTTTATTGTATAACTGTTGTA
>NW_012028546.1:6770-8722 GCF_000956235.1 Wasmannia auropunctata | reverse complement strand
ATAAATTGCCTTCGTTATCGCGATAGTTATTGTGTGAGATAATACAATAGTTATACAATAAAGCAAAAGATGTACTTGTTGAATAATTTTACATGTAAATCGCAAAGATTTCGCAAAACTCAGAGTCGAAACGTTTGCGATTTACACGTAAACTTATTCATCAAATACATCTTTTACTTTATTGTATTATTGTTATATTATTTCACTCACCAATAACTGCGGCGGCTCACAGAAGCAATTTATTATTTATTATTTTATAAAAAAAAGAGTCACAGACAAATAACAAACAGAAAGGCAGACTGAGCGAGTAACATAAAGAGAGTTCGAATATGTATTCATGCGTGCGTCAGCTGATCACAGCGAGCGCCTCACGTAATCACCCGCGTGTAACGGTGAGTCGCGCCGGCCCTGCCTACCTTCCGTATTCGCCCTGTGATATTGTAACTATTTCTCTTTATAACTTGAAAACTAAGCTCCGCACAAATTCTTGCTAAAGGAAAAATCGTCTCAGAATATGGTCAGGAATACATATGTTTAAGGACCTATACTTATTTTGAATCAGTATGTTATTTATTTGATGATATTATATCTTCTATAGTCTTCATTGTAATTTTTTAAATGTATTTTTTATTTATATATTTCCGTTTATATTTGTTTATTAGGAATTTTTTGATTTCAATGAAATATATGAAATAGCCCCTTTATCATCAACGAGCATTACGATTGGAAGAACACTGTGTGCAGATAAGGCAATTACTCAGTCTCTCTGTGTTGCGATAATATTTCTAATCGTCGGATCTGATCCAGCACAACTTAATGCTGTACATTATACATATATAATTTATCACGATTTTGCTAATTGTAATACTACCACTGTTTTAACATCTTTTAAAAATTAAAAATTACAAATTAATCTTTTTTTATAAATTTATATTCTGTATTTTAATATACAACAAATCAAAATTGTTTCTAATAGAACGATTCATTACAGACTGCATTACCGGAAATATTATCACATTTTCCGGACGGAAGTTCCATTCAAACGCTACATCATTATTTTCAAAATATTATTACAGGTGAGTATTCTTTCCCTTTTCAAACATATTACATATAATAGGTAATATAATCTCTTAGATTAAACATGAAAAAGCGTTAAAGCACATCTAAATGTTGTTTATTAATATTGTCATCTTTATTTTTATTTTTTTATTTCTATTATAGCAATAGAGATAAAATATAAGCGTATATATAGAGTGTCCGCTACTCAATGGTACAGCACTCGTGGGCAGGTAGAGTGGACTAAACTGAACAAAAAAGTCTTCTATCATTTTGCGATTTTCGCAATAATTTTCGAGATATTAATATTGTTGAATATGGTGCGCGTAACATAAGCCATCGATCTATCGAGCGTATAGGCGACAAGCAATCGATAGGACCGCGGACCAATAGCGTTTTGCGACACGGCAGCGTACTTCCGTCGTGTGTCGATGCATTCACTAATGGCGATTTATTTTCCTTACGTGAGACTTCTCTCTGTGTATTCTTATTATAATAAAGTTTTTGTTATAATTAAGAGTTGTTGTACACTGCCCATTCTTGATACACGCAACAAATATACAGGGTGTCCCAAAATAAACTTTTGTCCTTAAAATGTCATATTCCTGACTCAATTCTGAGAAGATTTTTCCTTTACCAAAATTTTATCCGAAGCTTAGTTTTCAAATTATAACAAGAAATAGTTAGCAAATTATGGGCCGTGTATGGAAGGTAGACAGGGGCGCGCAACTTACTGTCGGACGCAGGCGGTACGCGGGACCCTCGCGACGATCAGCTGACTGCTACACGCGCGCATACACATGACATTTTAAGGACATGCGATTACATTCTCTCTTGCTCACACACAAACACACACACACATACATACATCAATTACCTTGTAAAGATTCGATGAA
>NW_012028546.1:5878-6750 GCF_000956235.1 Wasmannia auropunctata | reverse complement strand
CTCTACCATTTTGCAATTTTCGCAATAATTATCGAGATATTAATTTATAAAGATCGTTAAATTTGAAAGCGCAGCAAGATACGCCCGCCAGCCGCGGACCGCGGTCGCCTAGCGCGTGGGGCGTGGTGGGAGTAATTGATTGCCTAGCGCACGGCAATGTGGCAAATGTATATTATATGTATACAATATACCTGCCCCCCCCCCTCACGCGCCGTCAACTAGGCGCGCGAGGGAGGTGACCGCGGTCCGCGACGGGCGGGCTTATCTCGCCGCGCGTTCAGATTCGACGAGCTTTATACAGGGTGTCCCAAAATAAACTTTTGTCCTTAAAATGTTATATTCCTGACTCAATTCTGAGAAGATTTTTCCTTTACCAAAATTTTATCCGAAGCTTAGTTTTCAAATTATAACAAGAAATAGTTAGCAAATTATGGGCCGCGTATGGAAGGTAGACAGGGGCGCGCAACTTACTGTCGGACGCAGGCGGTACGCGGGACCCTCGCGACGATCAGCTGACTGCTACACGCGCGCATACACATGACATTTTAAGGACATGCGATTACATTCTCTCTTGCTCACACACAAAACACACACACACATACATACATCAATTACCTTGTAAAGATTCGATGACTTCTGTATAGCTTCGTGAGAAAGACGGAATTTCCATTTCGATGGATCACGTACAGTTCCAAATAAACGTTTATTTTAATAAATTTTCGTTAATTTTAATGCAGACGTTATCACTAACTGACACAGATCAGATTATTATTTAATTAATTCTTTTTTTTACATAACGTGTCACTTCAACATTTTACACTCGATTCACATACTCGATTCACATACGAACAACTGGAAATCACGAAAAATCA
>NW_012028546.1:3770-5598 GCF_000956235.1 Wasmannia auropunctata | reverse complement strand
CGCGCTAGGCGACCGCGGTCCGCGGCTGTCGGGCGTATCTTGCTGCGCTTTCAAATTTAACGATCTTTATAAATTAATATCTCGATAATTATTGCGAAAATTGCAAAATGGTAGAGGACTTTTCTGTTCAGTTTGGCCCACTCTACCTGTCCACGAATGCTTTACCATTGATCAGTAGCAGACACCTTGAATATGTATATAATATATGCATAATAAATTAACCGTTTCAGTAATAATTATTTTAAGCACATTATTCATAATCATATAATGTTTTGTTTGTCCTCATAAAAACTAAAATTTGTAAATATCTTTTAAAATTCTTTTTTATGTAGATAATTAATATTCATTGTTGTAGAAAAATTTCAAGCCTACGATTATGGACATTTCAATAATTACAAACAATATGGACAGATAACACCCATAATGTATGATCTTAAAAAAATTACTGCACCCTTGGCTTTATTTTATGGAGCTAATGATTTGCGTACTCCAAAATCGGTAAAGCTACTATTAATTTTTATAAAAAAACATCTTTTGATTAAAAATTATATATTAAAAAAAAAATAAAATTTTTAAACTACATATTAACTAAATATACTACAGGTATATTGTACTATACATATACATATATACATATTATATATTATTATATTATTACAGGTATATTGTACTATATACATATTATAAATGTACTTTGCACATACCTAATACATTTGTAATAAGAATTTTATTTGCTTCATGTAAGCTATAATTAATTTAGGTAAAGAATTTATAAAAAAAATATTTTTCTTTGTAAATAATTTAAGATTACCTTGAGTTTTTAAATAGAGCTGTATGATTTTTATTTCATATTATTATATGAAATATCTTCCTTTATTGTTTTCTTCCCCCGTTTTCCGTCATTCTTTATCTTTCATCTCCTTTTTTTCCTTCTTCTCTTCTATCTCTCTCTCATTTCATTTGCCTATATTATTATTTATATATATGAAAATAGCCTTTACGAAATAATTTCTTATATTTCTCTTATTATTATTACTGACTTTATCTTTTATACTTTTGTTTCCAGAGTGTCCTCGAGACATACAGGCACTTGCCGAATATTATCGTGCTAGAAGAAAATCCATATAAGTTATTTAATCATATGGATTTTTTATGGGCCATCGATGCTAAAACTCTAATGTACGATCGTTTAATAGAACTACTACAAGAGTTTGATAATAGGTGTGAACAATCGATGATAAATTAATCTGGTCTGTGCCAAAGATAATGAGACTAATTCTGGAAAAACTGTTTTATTGAAAATATTAGGGGATACACTTAGTTTTTGCCGTATTTTTCTTGAAAAACGTATTTGTTTCGATAAGAATATGAATTAATATCTTACAATTAGTCAAAATATTTTTCACTGTTTTTTATTACTTTTTCCCATCTTTCTGGCAAAAGTGATTCTGCGACGATAAAACGAGCTGTCTTTTGAAGCAAACCATGTATCCACCCATTTTCCTATTTGTTCGTAATTGGAAAAATGTGTATCAGCGAGCGCGTGTTGCATCGATCGAAAAGGATGGTAATTCGATGCAGAGATCAAGTCTGGAGAATAAGCTGGGTGCAGGAGAATTTCCCATTTGTAAATGTTTCTTTCATATATTCTGAGATATTCAAGGAAAATCTTGTCTCAAAGTTTAAAAAATTGTTTAGAGTCCCGTCAGTGGCCCGACCAACATTCAAGCGATGCTGGAAGGTAGAAATTATCGACACATTACAGTTTAGTAAATTTTTCCGAATTGATTGAACGGAATTGAAAATCCTTTCAGAGGATTAAAATAGA
>NW_012028546.1:0-2499 GCF_000956235.1 Wasmannia auropunctata | reverse complement strand
TCTATATATTTATTTTGAAACTTTACTTCGAATTATAAAACATCATTAGGGGACAATTATAACATCGAGATGCCTGGAGATGGTTGTAGCGTTACAATTGTCTCCGGATTTGCTTGGTTTTATTAGAGTGTTTTTTTTTTCACAATGTTATTTGAATTTATTAGAAAAAAAAGTTTTTTATAGATTTATATAGATTTTGTTCCTTTTATTTTATTATAATTAATTTTATTAAATATATATTATATACATATATCCATATAGCATTGACATATGTAATTATAAATAATTGTATTGCATAAAACTTAATAAATAACGAAGTGTTTACCTATAAATAATATAATACAATCGCCCCCTCTACTGTTACAAAATTAATTTAAATGTAAATATTATAATTAAACTGTTATAAGACTTTAAATTTAAAATAGTTACTTTTGTCCCCGGTCTCCCCTATATGGAGCATTTTCAAAATAAGAATCGTTTTGTCATAAACTCTTAATATTTTATTGTTTAAAATTCCTGTTTTTACAATAAAAATATGTTAAATATTTTAAAATGTTTTTTAACATAATCCCTATTGATATCCAATCATTTCTGAGCTCAGAAGACGAGCTCAGAATCAGTAACAATTTCATGGATTTCGTCATCAATGTTCATCTCTCGTTCAGTGTCTCTCGATCTCAAATATACTTGGATCAACGGGGATTTATATATAATAAAAAAATAGTATAAAACATATTTTTATTGTAAAAATAAGAATTTTAAGTCACAATCAGTTTATGACAAAACAATTCTTATTTTAAAAAATGACTCTTGTATCAATTAACAATAAGAAATTGACTAAAACATAATATTAAATAAATTCTGCATTATATTCCTTAATTATTTCTCTAAAATCAGACATATAACAATTAAAGTTGTCGTATTGTTATTAATACATTTTTTATATTTATATCTTCAAATGTAATATTATAAATATTTTCACTTATGGATGTGCTGTGAATATCTATAATTTCAATATTATTAATTTTATTAATAAACCTTTGTATATCAATTACAATAAACAAAATTAAAATAAAACTTCATATTCTTACTTGTGATACTGTTGATAATTAAGTTATTAATACACGTATTAATTGAAAATTCTAAAATAATAATTTATTTTGTTATTATTATTAATAAAAATCTAATTATACATTAACAAATAATTATAATTTGTTTTGTTATAATTTATAATATTCATGTGTGTAAAAACTTTAGCGTGTAAATAACTTGCAGAAGCTATAACTTCGTGTTTTCAATTGTTTTAGTATGACTCCTCTATACTTTTTTTATCTTTTTTTATCTTTAGCTTTTGTATTTATACTACTTGTAGTAAGTCGTTTGTAATCAATAAGTCCTCTAATGTCTAGCAACTAGGTCGTATCTTGTCGTGCGATTACATTTGATGGTAGGCTGTGCTTATTCGATGATCTTTAGTAATTAACATTTCGTTGAGAAAATTGCAAAATGGTACAGAATTTTTCGATTCAATTTAGTTTGCTCTACCCACAAGCGCTTTACCATTTAGTACCGGATACCCTGTATAATAAGAATAATTTGGGTATTATAGATATGTATATATTTGTTTGTAACGCATCTAATACTTACAGTTTTGACTTTTCCGCCGTATACATATATCAATTCATAGCTTTAAACTTCAAAATTAAAATCAGAATAATTCGCGTTCAAAGATCAAATAACTTGCTGAAGATGTATCTTTCTAATTTTGGACTGCTAATTTAAAGTGTTTTAAATGAACGTATTGGTGAGTACGTTTAATATAAAACATACTTGAAGAATAACAATGTAGATATGTAAGAAAAACATACAAACATATAAAGTTCTCATTTCCTATTTTCAAAAACAATGAACAAGAAAACACTGTGTAAAAATAAATAGGTGAAGATTTTTTTGTTTGATCTAAGTTGTCGTCCATGATGATTCAGTAACTATATACCTATATATCGGAAAAAATAAGTCCTATGTACAAAGTATCATTAGCTCAGTGTTAGCGTACAAGTCTGCTATTCTAGGGATATCAGGTTCGAATCTCGATAATTTTCAAAAATTATAACAACCTGCGTAATTGTAATTATTAATAAAATAGAGAATATGCGAAATAGAATAAACACAAATTAAACTCTAAAAAATAATATGTAATTATAAAATAAAATAAAATTTTTTTAAATCTTATACCGAAATTATTACTGATCTTTACCGTAATTATTATGAAACAATACGTTACTGATACTCAATACTACATCTGTAATACAATAAGTCTTGAAACAAAGGGTGTCAATTAATAAAAATTCTTTAATAAGCCATTTAAATAAAATTACAGACTGCGAAAATTGCGAACTAGATCGTCCGCAATAGATCCTCGGAAACATAACATCTTGTTGGAAGCTTAATATTATACACCGTTACCAATCAGCTGGGGAAGCATCGTTGGTATAATGA
>NW_012028545.1:10138-12249 GCF_000956235.1 Wasmannia auropunctata | reverse complement strand
GCGCGCGTGCGTGCGTGCGTGCGTGCGTGCGTGCGTGCGTGCGTGAGTGCGTGCGTGCGTGCGTGCGTGCGTGCCTCGCGTGCGTGCGTGTGTGTGTGTGAAAACATAGAGAGAGAGAGAGAGAGAATGTAAACGCATGTTTATGCGCGCGTGTAGTCAGCTGATCGTCGCGACGGTCCCGCGTACCGCCTGCCGGCGGACAGTAAGTTGCGCCGCCCCTGCCTACCATCCGCGGCCCGTAATTTGCTAACTATTTCTCGTTATAATTTAAAAACTAAGCTTCGGAGAAAATTTTTGTGAAGGAAAAATCGTCTTAGAATTGAGTCAAGAATATGTCTTTTCAGGGACACCGGGGTTATTCTGAATCACCCTGTATACAAGTATTTTTTCTATTTTATCGACAAATTGTCCCAAATTTTATTAATAGCTTTTAATAATCTAGTAACTTTAGTTTTGGTTATTTTTAGACAACTCGATGCACATGCGCTGTTCTTGTTTGCGCCAGTTACTAGATTATTGAAAGCTATTAATAAGTAAAATATGGGACAATTTATCGATAAAATAGGAAAAATACTTATATATACGGATCTAGCAAATGACTAGCAAACGTTTTAGCACCAAAATATTTATGAAATTATGAGATAAAGGTTTCAAATGACGGTTACACCCGTTACACTTGTCCAAATTTTATTTTCGATTTTTTACCCAAAATAATTAATATGCAAACAAAATAACAATAGATGCAAAAATTAGCAAACAACTAGCAATCGAATGACGTATTCGAAATTATTGAAATCGTTAGTTCGACAGCTGGCTTCATACCGGTCAGTGTGCCGGTTATTCGTACGCAATCAGCCCTTTCGGGCGGGTGCGCTATCCCAATAATCATTTGACTTTCAAAGTTTGATATATTCAGATTCAGATTACCGAAACATCGACTCATCCCCGTATGCCCGCACGTACACCTACTACGCTCTGGATTCTTCGAATACAATTTCCGTTTTCAACCAGACGCGGTCGTCCACGTTGACTCTCTACAGAACGCATTAATCATAGCCCCGGAGCACGCGCTCTCAAATCGAGATGCTATAACTATCTACACCATGGGGGTGTAGCACTCGACCGGCCGGGCGCATGTCTCGTACATCAGTTTCATAAACTTTAGCAATTCAAAGTTACGATAATTTATCCTTCTCTAAAAAATTCTGCCAACATCGTGCATGCGCACACACTAGGCGCCGAGTCATTGTACATCCCCCCGAATGTTATCCCGGCACACAAACCTTATCGGCGTCCCCGCCGGGAACAGAAATAGAAATACCCGCGGTATCGCTCAACTCGGCCCGACGGACAAGCCGCCCCGGTGCCCCGCGCAATAAAACCGCCAAAATGTTGGGACTTAACGCCTAAAGCAAGAGTACAGACTCTCCCTGGCAACATAAAATGATCTCAAATCTATCAAGAACCGTGACACAGCAAAATCACGGCCTCCCGACTATCGAGCGTATTCCGCGGGAAGCGGCAGCCATAATGGCGAGCCCTGACCCGCGCCTCGTGCACACTACAATTTCGCTAATATCTCGTAAAGTTTTATTAATCCCTCGGTAAAAAGCACGATAATCAACACAATTTCCACTCGCACACGCGATATAACCAAAGTTTCCGGTGTTTTACACGTTTTTCCCACTCAGTCGTGCACGGAGATGCGGAGCGGCACGAAACACGTCCGCACGTCTCAACACACACGAGGGCCTCGATCCGCAAAAACTGAGCCTAACTTAACTTAACTTAACTTAATTTAACTCAACTTAAACAAACTAAACTACGTAACGCTTTATCTACCTAATAATAATGATGATGATAACGCTATTACATTAGTCTCTAGAAACAATAGTAACACACTTGTCGTATAGAGCTCAAAAAGGGTCGTGCACGACGATGCGATGCGAAAGACGGGTTCGGTCAATAACAATTATATCCGCACGTGCATAACACATGCCTGTGTCTTGGAAGCCGGCGCGACACGGCGGCGCCGCGGTATCGATCAAGGGACTTCCGGTTCTTTCAATTTTGGGTCCGTGTACAAACAAGAAGGATCGTCGCTTACGTAA
>NW_012028545.1:7705-8690 GCF_000956235.1 Wasmannia auropunctata | reverse complement strand
TTATTCTAATGACTGTAAACAAACAACGCAGCGAATAGACAGAACAGAGCTCAGCACGTCCGAACGAGTCGACGGCTCGTCTCCAAATCTGATATGTCGTTCGTTTGACAGATGACAACGCGTCGTTAGGGAAACATCCGACAGCTGGACCGGCTCGCTGGTACATCGAACGACGCGGGTGTAGACACGGGCGCAACATACAGAATCCCTTGTGCACACCCTCCCTTTTGCGCTTTAAATCCGTCATTGGATCAAGCTGCTTATCTTTCTATGCGCATGCGCACGAGAGTCCCTAGCATGGGGAAATTCTTGCCAGTTCCCATCACTGCTAGAGACTCGGCTTTTACACCGCTGTACACTTCTCACCCAGTTCTGCCATTTCTACACAGTATCATCCGCTTTGATTAAATTACTCCAGCCAAAGACCTACGTCCTAACTAATATTCCCTATGATATATGTATATATACATTGTTCGTTAATCTACTATATACAATAAACCGTACGCCACACACACGCAATAAGCGCGCGAGATAAATCTGCAACCTCCCCCAGAAACAACGCGTATGTCTAGCGTAACACTGGGGGCCAAAAGAATTCACTTCATCTATGAATAGTCCCATATAGGGAATCCCTGGGAAATCCCGCACAAGAAATCGCAATGACTGTAAATTTTCAATCACTGCTATTCAGCTTACCAATATATCCCGCTTGCATACATAAATGTCGTCTTAAGGTTATACTGTCAAGTCCTTTGAATGGATATTCAGAGATAACACGATCAGAAATACAAACTAGCGCATATTACTATCCGTCTGTGTTCTAATATCAAACAATGATAGTGTTACGTCCGGTGGACTCCACAATTTCTCCGTTCGCAAACGTTCGCTTAGATAAGGGACTTAGAATAAAACAAAGCTTATTGGTCATCAATTGGTGAACAAACATCGACCCAAGGAGATCGACCGTTGTCTGTCTCCTTGCGAA
>NW_012028545.1:2217-3582 GCF_000956235.1 Wasmannia auropunctata | reverse complement strand
AAATCAAACTTATGATTGGCCATTCGACGCTATTTTTATTATTTTCTAGTACTTTTGCGATACTGCCATAAGCCGGTCGCGCTTCTCTGATAATCTAGGACTCTAAAGGAGCGAAGCTCCCGCCTCCAACATCTATTAGCATATGACCTATATGCACCGCTTATTCATTGATCACGTCTTATTCATTCATTACGTCAATTTCCCTACGTATGTACCATGCTTTATGCAATTATTCATCAGCGGATAATTACTCGCAACACTCCTACACTCACGTGCAGGAGGTGCAAACTCTATACTCATACAACTGATCCGCGGTGCAAATCAATGTCTTTCACAAAAATAACTATTACAGCATCTCTTCAGTGAATTCACTTTCGCAAATTTACAGATAAACAATGATTTTTAAGTAAATTTAATCAAATCGCACAGACACCGCGTGAGGAGCACTTCACCACGTGGTCCGCCCAGTCGCAGCACACAGAGCAACACATATCAGAGATACATATAAGAAAGCCGCAAATTATTCGTTTGTTCGTCTGTGACGCTAGGGACACTATCAATATCGAAGAACACGCTGTTCTCTAGTCGCCTCTCGTCCGGAATACCGCGGCCACGTGTCACCTTGCGTTACTCATGTGGGAACACGTCCCTCATACATCTGCACCACGGGATGCAGATAGCCACACCCGCCCGAGTTAACTACTAAGTTTTCGATAAAAAAAACTGCAAAGCAGAGGCACCGCGCTGTATATTATTTTCAATTTAACTCTCCCTACGCACAGAGATAATCATCGACACCGATAATCCCGCGTATTATACTGTATAGTCGCGAGTATATGAAAACCGTCCAATTCATATGACGCGAAAAGATAAAAATAGTGGCCTCACTCGCGAATAATTAATTTTCCGCAAAAGCTCGTATAATTCATCGTCCTCAGCGTAAAAATGCAAGTTAGGATGCGCGCTGACCAATATCCTCGAGTCAAGAGCACGTCTTCCCGTTCATACTACTCGCGCCCCGGACACAACGGCGCAGCCTCGTCAGGATTTATGATCGCATTAATTCGCGCATTCCAATTGCCATCTCGCAAAAAACTCGCGAAAGTCTCAAATTGCCGCAGATAATGCTTGTGTGAGTCAGGGATGCCACGAAAGCCTCTGACAGCCACAGCAACTGGAGGGGATAGGCAGCCGTGTGACGTAGTTCACCCCCCCCCCTCGCTCGCTACAGGCGCTACAGCTCGGCCGAGTCGGAGACTCCGACCGATACACGGCGTTACTCTTCTCTAGAGTGACTCGAATCTCGAGTTGTGCTGATTGCTGTAGCGTAATATGATTTTATAATAAAATTAATATTAAAAAAAT
>NW_012028545.1:0-520 GCF_000956235.1 Wasmannia auropunctata | reverse complement strand
AATATAAGTGAAACTGAAACACTCGTAACTATAAAACGCTTTTACGGACCCACCAATCGATCCGGTACCACCGATCCGATACACCCGATCTGTCGAACCAATACAGCTGATCTGTTGAACCGATACTACCGATCTGTCGGACTGATACAGCTGATTTGTCGGACTGATACAGCTGATCTGTCGAACCGTCTGTCGAACAGCCTGTCTGTCCAATCGAACAGCCTGTCAAACTACCTGTCTGTTCTATCAAACAGCTATTAGTTTAACTACATAGAAAATCATATTATTCCGCGACCTTCATTAGTTGGATATATTATATGGGTCAAGATAAAAAATGATCATGTCAGCATTCGCCGCATCTCAATGTCATGGCAAAGTCACGAAGACGCGTAATATGAAACCATCATCATACCGCCAATCGAACTGATACCCCTGTTCTATCAAACTGATACCGCTGTTCTATCAAACCGACACCCTTGTTCTATTGAACCGTCAATCGAATCGATACTACTGATCTGTA
>NW_012028544.1:15168-20485 GCF_000956235.1 Wasmannia auropunctata | reverse complement strand
CTAGTGGATACCCGGGTAACCCGGTTGTGCCCATTATGTACATGTAATAAAGTCATGTAGTTTAGGTTAAAAAAAATTGAAAAAAAAATTATGTTAGTGGTTTTATATTCTAAAAGAGTTAAATAATGGGGATCCGGAGGGACAAATCGATATTTCAATTTTTAATCAAGTTATGAGCAATAATATGGCGCAATAGATACACGGGTACCCGGTTGTGCACATAAGGGTTAAATTACTTCTACAAATTAATTATTAAATTAATTATTATTACATTTGTTTTAATTAAAATAAATATAAAGATACCAATAAAAATATTATTAGCACAGTCTTTACAATATTGTACATAATACTCCTCGCTATCAATTTACCATATAAGATATAGCAATACATCTTGTAGTATCTATCATTTGACCAATGACAAAATAAATATTTTTTGCTATTAACAAAAAATTTTTTTATATATTTATTAGAATTAATGTAAAAAGAATATGTAAAATCTATTTATAAAGAAAATTCTTTATACAATGTTTACATTGTTTATTGACAGTGAAAAAATTATATAAAACAACGAAATATGTATATTTATTAAAAATTTTTATATATTCAAATTATTGAAATTTGTAACAGTATCAAAAACAAAAAAATTTATTTGTTCAAAATATTTACGCAATCTGTAATTCGAGTCGCTGAACGCATAAGCATGACTTCTATTAGATATTGTAACGAAACAACTGCATACTAGCATTCTTGTCAACTGTTCACATATATACTAGTATCCTTATCAGCATTACTAAATTTTTTGGAAGGGGAAAATAACAAGTCCTATCATTTATCCATTCTTTTAAAATTTAAAATAAATAATCTGTGCCTTAAAAAAATTTAGACTGCCGACGGAAAGTTAAATACTTTGAATATTATTTAAAATGGGAAGGATTTTTAAAAGTATTATAAGTCTTAATTGTGTTTCAGATATTGATAATACGTATTTTTAAACAAACGATTCATGCAATAGTAACAAAAAATACATGAATTTTGTATTGAAAGTTTTTGTGACATTTGTGTGTGACTTTTCTGATACATCTTAAATTTTAATGAAATGTTAATAAATAATTCTTAAAATATCTTAAAATATTCATGTTATAGGTATTTCTAAGGAATACGACAGAACATGAACCGTATCCAATGATAATATCTGGATGCACTGTTGTATGTCCTCTTGACAAGTTTGTGGAGATTTTGAAGCCGATGATACCGAATAATTGGGAGGAGGAGTGTAAGGTCGACGTTAACTATACGATTCCATCTGCGCCACCTCCTTAATTATAAAAATTACTGATAAAATTATAAAAATTATGATATTATAATTCAAATAACTTTATTGTATTCACACTGTAAATAATTATTAACATCATTGATATCCAAACAACTTTTATCTTTATTTCCGTTTTTGGGAATCTTATTACTAATTTAATTATTAGAAGTATAGTCGAATCTTTGAATTCTCATTTTGTTACGGACTGAAAAATTTCCATGTTTTCGAATCTGTGTAGTTATAGAGACTATTAAGTTCTTATTACTCATAAAATTCAACCAAATACCGTTACTGCTGCAACACAAGTCACTCAACCATTGTACTGTGGTTCAAGCAACCACATAAATAGTTGCTCCGTATTTTACTATTTAATCTGGTTGCCATCATCAGATTTCTGTACAGGCCAACCACACTGTTTTCTCCGTGTATACTTACTTGGCGTAAATTTTTTTTTAAATGATTCTAGGACTTTTCGATTTAATTTAGCCCACTCTATCTATCCACGAGCGCTTTACCATTGAGTACCGGACACCCTGTATATGCAACACTATGACGGACAAAAAAAAGTTTAAGTCTGTACCCGTATATAAAAAAGTATCTTACATTACATCTTTTCTAAACCGTCGGTCATTTTAGTCACTTTAAACCTGTTTAATAAAACTTAAAATTATTTGAAAAGAAGAATTAAAAAGAAGAAAAAATAATATAATTAAATACTTAAAACGCAAACTAACATTTGGTTAAATTTTAATTGCGATATTAGTATATGTTATTCTAAATAACCGAGTGAGTTAAAATTATATAAACAAATTCACAAATTGAATATAATTATTCGAAAAAATATTGATCGCATATATTAAGTTACTAATATTATTATAAAATATGCAAGAAAAATTTTGCATTTTATGAAAAACGTGAAATCCACATAATATTATTAATTCTAAAATCTTTCTCGTGATTTTAATAAATTAAGAAATTAACTAGAAAAACAATAAAAAGTAAAATATTTGATTGTTTTTTATTTAACAAGATATCTGAGGAAAATATATTTTTTCATTTAATTATGTAGTACAATATATAAGTACAATAAATTTATGAAATTATAAAAATAATGTTATCTCACTTTATTTTCTATATTTTTAACATTTTATTATAAAAAAAAGAGAACATATACCGCGACGGTCATATTGAGTACACATATGTATGTACCCAATATACGTGAAATGTCACTTAAAAAAAAAATCTTTGCTGCACCTATATAAATGCTTGTAAATGTTTCATAATTTTTATTAACATTTAGAAATGTTCCTCCTTTAGAATGTAACCGCTAATTTTTTATTTTGGACTCACAAATCAGTAAAAAAAATTAGAAAAATTCGCAAAGCTTAATGGGGGCATATTGAGTCTGGTTACCTTATTTGAAAAAATTATGTGCTTAAAAATGAAGCAACTAAATCTTGTTACAGTACAAATACAATTAATTAAAGTCATTAAGGGAACTGCTAAGCCGAACTCCATATCGTTTTTTCATACTTGTAAATGATCTATTCAATTGCGTTGTCAGGCATTTGATACAGTCATTGCATTATAAAATTGTTTATCGAGTAGAGTTTTTAGCAAAGTCTTAAATATTTTGTCTTCTTTTCGTACAAATTCTTTGTTAAGCCTTTGTGTTTTATCTTCTTCTTATTATTATTATCAGCTTGTTATCATATTGCGCAAACGTATGAGTTTAACAATATAAGTACATATAAGACTTTATATGTATTGTGCAAAATATAAGACTTGTGTGTATTACGTACGTGTAATATATGCAATGCAAAAATATTCTACACTACACCGTGCATTCCCAGGTAGAATACGAAATCATAAAAAGATCAAAATCACATCAAATCGTAATCATTTTAGGAAAAATCCTAATGTCATTCGATACACTTTTGATGATGGTTTTATAATGAATTCTTGATATGAAAATGACTTTATAGTAGATTTTTTAATAAAAAAATTATTGTAAAATCATTTTCATACCAAGAATTCATTTTTTTTTAGTTTTGTAGAAAAAAGTTCAAACTTTACGATGGTTACCGTGACATTTCCGATAAAAATTTATTCCATCCCATAGAGTGCGTCAAATTATGTAATTTTTTTGGAGACGTAACATGTTACTTTTTAAAAGATGATAGGTGGAAGGAAAGGTAGAGTAAAAATCGATTTGCATCGAAAAGCACCTTTAAGTACAGGCTTTATCCTTGAAAATGAAAAAAAATATTTTCAATATGACCATTTTTCGTGGAGTTACGATTGTTTAAAGTTATGCAAAATTTTGATATAAATTTATCTATGCGTTAATTTTGTTAACCAGCATACTTTAATAATTATTTTGTCCAATCCTGAGTTAACCTATATAATTCTTACTTTCATAGATCTAATATACTTGTATATAATACTTGTGTGTATATTTTAATACATGATTTTTTCTCTTTTTTTTATGCAACACATATCAATAACAAGAAATTAATAAAGCAATCGGTGAATTTATAGGAAAGAAAAAAACAAATGAAATACGGTTTTGTTGAACATATATGCGACTCGTTTATTCAGCAAATGAGTGAACAATATGACGTGCAACAATAATTGTTAACAAATTACAGGCTTTAAATACACTTTTCCGCAAAAGAGGGGATACCTGACTTTATCTATGCACGCGTCACGAATTCTTTTCGTAATACGTCTATCCATGTTTCAGTCTCTCTTAGACCTTTATTTGATTCACTCTTCTTATTTAGTCCAGCCATTCTGACTCGCAATTAATTCGGCATGAACCTGTCGATGACAGCTCTTTCTTTATTCGCGCTATTCACACTACTGACGTTAGGTAAAGTAATTTTTTCTTTCTCGGTGTCTTCCTGCCTCTTTTCAATTAGTTCACCTCATACTATGCAAAATTATAAAACAAAAAGCTACGGAAAACTTTGGCAACGTTATATACGTAGATACGTATAAGAAATAAAAGTAATTTAATATAAGTGTAAATGCAATGAGCTTTTATACTTTTTATGAGATGTAGGGATAGTCTGTTATAAAGATATAAATTTATATCTTCATAACAGACATAATTTTGCATAGTATGATATATATTTCTGTATAATTTTATAACCTTTCAGAAAATTTCACAAATTCATTAGGTATACAAATTGGAACATTTTTCAGAAATTCTGGAAGAAATTTTCTATATCTTTCTTATGGTTCTTTATGTATATACATAAATAAAATGTATATACATATATGAATTCTAATATATTCTAATTCTCATTTGATTTTTTATTCTATATACTGTTCAACAAAAAATGATCTTCTTCAAGCATAAGGAAATTTTCTGTAGTTTTTGGACACTGAACACAAATCGTATTTACTAAATTGTTCTAACGCAACTTTCAAAAATGTATATTTAAAGGGTAATTAGGTAGAGATATGGATCACCCTCCGATGAAAATTACAAAATATTTATTATACTTTTTTTTTGTTAATAATTTTTCAATGAGCAATGAGTGCCGATTAAAATCTTTTCCGACAATTATAGTGATCTTAAATATATATCAAGGTCATACACATACATACGCACACGCAAACGCACGCGCACGCGCGCGCGTGCACGCACGCACGCGCGCACAGATAATTTGTATATCTATACATAATTACCAGTTAAAGTTGCAAAAAATGGGTATTTATTGTTTATTTGGCATATTATAACTTATGCAATATGAGATGTGTTATAAAATTTTATTGCAATCACAATTATATACAGGGTGTCTCAGAATAGGTGTATGACCGCTCATGGGTAGATAGAATGGACTAAACTGAATCGAAAAGTCTTCTACCATTTTGCAAAATTCACAATATTTAACGAGATATTAATTTTTGAATATCGCCGAATGAGCGAGTATTCGTTCGGCGAGTCCGGCCCACCGCCAATACTAGCGCACGACCGTCCATGAGCCGCTCGAA
>NW_012028544.1:7835-10957 GCF_000956235.1 Wasmannia auropunctata | reverse complement strand
ACTAATAAATACTAATAAAAGTATTTAGTTTTTTATAACTTTTTAATTATTATAGTTCTATTTATGCCTATTCTGTCCACACATACTTCCACATATATTTTGTTAATAACTTTTTAACGAATAACGAGCGACGGCTAAAACCACTTGAAGGTCACTTGGGGTCATGCCCTTGACAACATATATAAAGGTCAAGGTCATTGAAGCAGCCTCCCTTCATCGATATATTTACCCCGGAGGTAATGCAGTGTGTCGATGTTATCAACTTTTGACATAAATTTGCGATTTACTTAAATAATATATTATTAAGATCATAATTTTTATTATATAAATGCTTTATAAATAAGTATAAATACTTATAATGCTATAATATATATTGCCGCAAAATTACTTTTTTTTCCAACTGTTTTACCATCTCTCTGAATAATCAAACTCGTGTGGTAACTATAAAAATGAATTTTTAAATAAAATTAACTATTAGCAAGATATAATACATATGAATTTTAATGTATACGTCTAAGAAACATTGATCTATTAATAAATAATAAAATTAATGTTATATTATTGACTAATAGCTTAAATTTTATCAATTACTAAACATGCCACGCTAAATCCCGTAAGGGTGTCGGTCTTTAAGAGTATCTCGTCGGTGATATCAGTTATACATTCAAGAATAAGAATCGATGTGCAATAATTCGAAATCATGAATGATTTAATTGTTTATACAAATAAATAAACGTTGAAAAATAGCAATTTTTCTGGAGAAAATTCATTATTTCCAAAAGTTCTCAGAGTTTCCACGCAAAGATCTTCCGTCAAGGGTTTTTGGGGTCGCTGATTATGAATCCGTGGCCAGATATCTAAAATTCAAAATGGCGGATCCAATATGGCGGACCCGAATTCGAAAAATGATGCAAATTTTATGAAAACGTATATCTGGGGGTTCAGCGATTTTACACTCGATCAGCACTGTTTTTCGAATTATATATAATCGCCATATTGGATCTGCCATCTTGAATTTTGGGAATCTGATTACGAATTCGTAATCAGCGACTCCGAGAACTCCCAAATATACTTTTTCATAAAATTTGCATTGTCTTTCAAATTCGGATCCGCCATCTTGACTTTCGGATATCTGATTACGGATTTGTAATCAGCGACCCCGAGAACCCCCAGATATACATTTTCATAAAATTTGCATCGTTTTTAGAATTCGGATCCGCCATATTGGATTCGCCATTTTGAATTTCGGGAATCTGATTACGGATTCGTAATCAGCGACTCTGAGAACCCCCAAATATACATTTTCATAAAATTTGCATCGTTTTTCGAATTCGGGTCCGCCATTTTATTTTTAAATTTTTATCTCAGATTCGTAATCAGCAACCTCGAAAACTCCCAAGTACTAATTTTCAAGTCAATCAGTAAGTAAGGAAAAATATATGCTTGAAAAGGTTAAAATCGACTCATAGTACTATAAAGTAGAGATTTCATGCTTTAATTTAAAAAAAAGTTCATCATCCTATTGTGATTTTTCGCGGAGTTATCATTAGCCAAAGTTAGCCAATTTTTGCCCAAACTTTTCTATGCTATAATTTTTTTAGCAGTGTATTAATTGCATATTGTAATTATTATATTGAAAAATATATTAATTTTAAAACTTAATTGTAATAACATTGTTATAAAATTCGTACGTGTAGAGATACGTTCAGATAATGCCGAATAAAATATAATATTTGTTTTTCTTTTTTACTCTGTTTAAAAAGAAAAAATAAATGAACCAATACGGATAAACATTTGAGATATCTGTTTAAAAAGGCAGATACGCAAGTTTTGTTTAGTATATGTTGCCAATTTGTCGTCGTATTCTGCCGAACTTATTCTTACTTGCCATTTGTTGTCAAAATGTATTAGGAAATCTTACATACTTTTTTACACTTAACTTACTTTTATAAGCAGTAAGTTTTGCAAGTAAAATATCAATTTAATGAGATTTTAATACAAAATTCTGATTAAATTTTTTGAAAATTTATAAACATATTGCCATTATTTTGTTTAGGAAGTATATTAATTACAAATAATTTTTTTAATCATACTCAACACAATAAATTCCTTTTAAGAACTTGAAAGTCCTGGCAACACATTTCATTTTGATTGCAATAGAATTTGTCCAATACGTTACATATCATAGTTATAATTTATAATATGTCTAACAAGACATTAAAATAACCGTAATTATAATCACAAATTTCTCAAAATTGATTTGATATTTGCAATTTGGAAATGGAATCATATTCTCTCTCAGCACCCAAAAAATTATGGGTAATGATTATTAGTGTTCTTATGCTTTTTGTATTAAACAGCGTAATTTCTAAAAAAAGTGGGTTGGCAAAGTTACTTTGTGAAAGTAACTCGTTACGTTACTCGTTACTGATTTAAACAAGTAATTCGTTACCGTTACCGTTACTCAAAAAACTAAGGAGTCGTTGCTATTTTCGTTACTTTTTTCTTGATATTAATAGAATATTATATAAAAATTTTTGCAGTAAATATAAATAGAAAATGTCATGAAATTCTATATCTTCTAATAAAGGAATAAGGCTCAAAATCTGATGTCAAGAGATATTGGTTATGTGATCTCGGCGTTAAAGAGTACGCACGAGACGGATTAATTATACAGGGTGGTCTACTTAAATCGAACTTTGAATATTCACTCATTTTTGATGACACAAAAAAATATTTCAGATGAAAATTGAACGGTTTCGAAGGGGATGTAATTTGGTCACGTCGTTTTTTTTCTAGGTAGAGGCATAAAAAGAATATATAGATAATTTCCACTTTTTTTAACGGAATTATATAATTTTTTTACATAATATGATTTCTCTAATTATTCTGCATTTAAAAGTTATTAAAAAAAATTTAGTTGATATTGCAAATTACTTTTTTTTTAAGCAACTGTGTGTTTTCTTTACACCAATCAATTCATGTGATTATTCTGTGCCTAAAATTATTATACCATTATCAAAAAAATTAATAGTTTAGGAGATATATATTTTATATCAAAATATGGCATGATAAAGTATGTATAAAATATCTCGTAAATCATTGAATTTTCGATTATTCTA
>NW_012028544.1:5035-7815 GCF_000956235.1 Wasmannia auropunctata | reverse complement strand
GACGTGTGCTCTTCCGATCTGACATGCTCAAAATATATCCTCCTCAAAGCTGTTTTAGCTGTTGTTACATCTAAAACATTTTTTCGTATCATCAAAAATAAGTGAGATATTCAAGGAGTTCGATTTAAGTGGACTATCCTATATATACATATACATATATGTATACATATAATACAGATGTATAATATATAAATATACATATATGAAGGACTCTGATTGAGTCTCAATCAATTCTCACCCACGGTGTATTTAGATTCCTATCTAAATTCCGCCAAACTATTAATTTATTCTTGTTTAACATTCAGTGAGTAACAAAAATACCTGAACAAAATGATGTCTGAGCAGCACTCGAGTGGGAAACCAAACGCACCCCAATCTATACGCGATGTTAGAAATAAAGTAACGATAAATTAAAAGTAACTAATCAAATCGTTACTGTTATCCAAAAAATGTAATTGCGTTACCGTTAACGTTACTCATAAGGAAATGTAACGTCGTTACCCATTCGTTACTGAAAAAAAGTAATTGTAACGGTAACGACGTTACAAGTAACGCGTTACTTGCCAACTCTGAAAAAAACACATGATAGAAAAATCTATAAAGAAGTTTAAGATATAATATGAAAAATTCTTAAAATGTTATAAGAATTATAAAAATTTTTTTCATTAGAATTAATTTGACTTCTCTATCAAATTCTGATTAACCTGATCAGAAATATATGTTAAATATCTACACTATTTTGTCAACATGAATAGAATTATTAAGTTTTTTATTATTCCCATAAAAAAAAATTTAAATAAAGAAAATAAATCATACAGTTAGAAATTTGACTCTAAACAATCCTCTCGATTGGATTAATCGCTAATTAATCGTACTTCTATCGTCCTTAATATAAATAGTAAATACATTCCTATAACTGGGCTCTCGTTTTAGTATAATAATCCCGTTATAATATAATAACCGTATTATATATTTTCTTGAATGCATTCCGAAAATAATATAGTATTTTTATCTTAAATAAACAATAAAGCAATTAATATTGCTAAAGATATACATACATGTGCATTTAAAACATCGATAGTTTTAAAATATGCTCGGAATTAGTTGCTCTTCGGCCCGTTCTCGAAGTCGCCGCCTACTGACCCCTCACTATCGCTTGAGGCCCGTCGACGGTCGAGCCGCCGATCGGTCTCAGGAGCGTTTCATACAAAAAATGCGCCCAAATTGTATTTTCTGATAAACTATTATTAAAAGTTTCTTTATTAAATAATCTTTACAAACATTAAATTTTCTTTTTAATATATTAGATGTTATATAATCATTTTTATAACAATATATTTTCATAAGATTCATCATATAATTTAAATTTTAACAATAAATTTTTGCATTACCCGTAACTGCCTGTGAGATACTGTTGTTAATTTTGCGTTTTTTTTAGTGTTTCCCCGTATTCCACTAAAAAATAATAAATTAAATACATGGCTTAGCAAAAAATAAAATTTTGAAAAATATTATTATAAAAATTATTATGTAACACATATAATATATTAAAACGAAAATTTAATGTTTGTAAAACAAATTATTTAATAAAGCAACTGTTTTAATGATAGTTTTGCGAAAACAATTTGGGCATTTTTTATGTGAGACGCTCCTAAGTAAAAGCAGGTGATCAGCGGCTCGGCCGTCGAGCCTCGAGCGGTAGTGGGTGGTCAGTAGGCGTCGCCTTCGAGAACGGGCCGAAAAGAGCAACTAATTCCGAGCTTATTTTAAATAATTTTATATTTTTTAATGTGTATATATTATATCTTTTTTTGTTTTAAAAATTATATTATTTACAATTTAAATTTTACAGAATGCCTCTGTACGCACTCACGTGCATATACATTTATTATATATTCCAATAGTCAAATTGTAAAAAGATTATACAATAATAACATTTTAATTGATATAAATTTCAGACTAATTACGCTAAGATAATTTGCCATATTACAGAATGCCTCTGTACGCACTCACGTGCATATAAATTTATTATATATTCCAATAGTCAAATTGTAAAAAGATTATACAATAATAACATTTTAATTGATATAAATTTCAGACTAATTACGCTAAGATAATTCGCCATAACGCAGCAATTTTGTTAGAATAAAATTTTTAAATAATATTTGTCAATAATTAAATAAATCCAAATTGAGCTGTAAATATTTTATAATTCACTTTCTTTTAAGAACATAATGAACAAGACACCAACAGCATATTAAAGAAACAAATTAAAACACGCTAGACATGTAATCCAATTAATAAATTTTTAAACAAATAAAATTATAATGAATCATGTATTTTTTAAATTATATTCTAAAATTTTAGGTTTATGTTCAAAGTATAAACAAGTAATTTAGTTAATTTCGTTAAATATGAACAAATTTAAGTAAATAAAAACTATCACGATTTCAACTTGATTTCCTAACGAAGCTCATTTACGAACGATATTTAAATCTTTACGCGGAAATCGATGTTGGTCATTTTGATTATCAAACATGTTATTGTATGTTAACATTTATAAAAAGATATATTTTAAAAGATGTTTTTTTGATAATTATATTAATTTGATCTATCACAAATATATCCATGATATTAATTAACATCAAGTAATCATGGATCATCACGAAGTGTCTGCAATTCCCGATCACAGAAGTTAAGCAACGTTGGTGGCGGTCGTGGCTTGAATGGGTGACCGTTGGATCTGAATATTAATTTAGAAGGAATTGATTCCTTAGAAA
>NW_012028544.1:3078-5015 GCF_000956235.1 Wasmannia auropunctata | reverse complement strand
GTTGAATTAATATTGAATTGCAGTGTCTCTAAGACATAGATTCAAGGAACATTGAACATTTCTGCAATGTCTTTTCAACGTTGAATCTACATTTCGCGATGTTGTTGCAACATTTTCTTGCAATTCAATGTTTCTGAGATGTTGATTCAACATTAGTGTGCTGTATGGGATACTTCCAGAAAATTGGTTCATATGTGTTTCAAAATTCCGGCGAAAATGAAAATCGTAGCGTAAGTGAACGTAAAATGGAGTAAAGTGGAGACTGATAGAAGCGTAAGCAAACGTTCTAGAGAGCGTAAATTTGAACAATGGAACATAAAAGAAGCGTTAAAATGCTTCTTAAATGTTTTACGCAGTACCGTAACTAGGGTGGTGCTGTTGATGCCGCCGCACCGGGCGCAATTATCAAGGGAGGCGCAATCGCAAGTCTAGAGGGAAAAGGGGACGTAAAAATTTTGAACTTGCACCAGGCGCAAAGATAGGTAGTTACGGCACTGGTAAAATTAAAAATTGTTTGAAAAATGTTTATAAGGCGGAACAACTTTTGAAAATGATTCACTCGCATAGAAATTGATCGGAACAAGCGAGAAGTACCGCCAGAAGTATCAAAAATAATCAGCACGACACATTTCCGTGATGTGTCATGCTGGTGATAAAATTAAAAATTGCTTTAAAAACGTTCATAAAGCAGAACAATTTTTGAAAATGATTGCTGGCTGTAAAATTACAATGCTGTAACTAGCGCGGTGTTGTTGGTGCCGTTGCACCGTGCGCAATCGTCAGGGGTGGCGCAATCGCGAGTCTAGGATGGGAGGGGGGCGCGCAAAATCTTGAACTCGGACCAGGCGTAAAAATAACTAGTTACGGCACTGATTTTACGCTTGTTTTACAATCTATGCTTCCTAAAACATTTGCATACGCTTTTGTCACTCTTCCCTTACATTTGATTTACATTTACGCTCCTTTTTGTTCTTACACTTTATTTTTACCAGGAAAGCCGTCTAAATCTATTTGTAATAAAATTTAGCCGTGCTGTAAATGTATAATATTTCAATTCATATTGCAATAGTTTTACTTATAATTTTGGAATAATTGTGTATTATGAGAATTTTTTATGAGGATTAATTTAATTCCTTTGTTACATTTAAAATATTTTCTTTCCAAATTTAATTTTATTACTAACAATAAAACGATTCAATGTATATCGTTACTATTTTGCCAAAATACTATTTCAAAATTAATTATGCAAACAATTATATCAATGTTTTATAAGATCAATATTTCTACATCTATTTTTAGAATTACTATTAGACATCACAGTCGCGCGCTTGGCGCGTTATTTAACTTTTTCTTTACTTCCTACTATAACAACGTTTACAATGTATACATCTATCTAAATATACAATGATAATCGCTCATAAAATAAGCACAGTGAAAGAACCAATCAGCGTCGCAAAAAAGAGCAACAGTAACCTTTGAGACTTAAAACTATACATAAATTATTAGAATACCATATACGGTTTGAAGCGATGTTTAATAATAATATAATTAATAAAAATGGAAAAATAAATGCCTTTAAGAGCCGACACAGTTCTTGTGGCGCAAACGATTCTTTATTGTAGTAGTAATTGTAGTATGGTATACGTTTCTTGAATTGAGTCCTCTTCAGTACATATATCTCTCAAATCGCCGTACATCAATTCCACATTCAATCCGCTCCCTCATTCTTGATAATTTAATCAGAAAACTGATATGTCAATTTACATTGAAAGGTCAATGCTGTAAATGAAATCCAATACTGTATACGTCTTGTAATGTAAAATTATAAAAATATAATATATTACTCTGGCTCATATAATTAAAAATTAAGAAGTATCTAACGAAGGGCTAGTGAGCCTTGCACGAAGTTAGTGCTAAAATTACATAGATCGGAAGAG